>NC_066317.1:70043714-70194653 GCF_022539315.1 Serinus canaria | reverse complement strand
AGTGGGAGCTGTCCCTGCCCATGGAATGGGGTGGAATAAAACGATCCTTAAGATCCCTTCCCACCCAAACCACTCCACAATTCCCTGAATCCCAACTCCATCCCTGTTTTCTCATTTGCTCCCTGCACCAGCACCGCAGGACAGAAATCCCCATCAGCAAGAAAAGCAGGGATTTAAAGACGCTTTTCAAAGAAAGAAAACAACTTCATAAATCCCGGGGAGGGCCCTGACAGTGACATTGCCCACAACAAAACCACTCGGGCTCGGCCTCTCCTCTCTGACCTCTCCAAACCCCGAAATTTGCTTGCCCTGGAAAACAGGAGCCCGGTCCCACTCTGGAAAATCCGACCTTGTTGGGCTTCCTCTCCCAATGCACAAAAGATTTACGGCCGGGTGGAGCCGCCCCCGATGGCTTCATTCCTTTCCCCTGCTGACAGACACCCATAAAACCCGACCTGGCTCCTGATTTCTCTCCAGCACAAACGCACAGGGAATAAAATCCCGGCCGTGAGGAGACGCTTCCCGGCTCGCCGAGTGCCGCGGATGAAATCAGGTCTGGGCTGTGATTGTTGTCGTAATTTTTTTTTTAATTATTTGCTGCCCCTGAAGTGAAGAGAGGAGCTGCAGCTGAGGAATTGGAGAAGTCCCAGAATTCCAGGATGGTTTGGGTTGGAAGGGGCTTAAAGCTCATCCCCATTCCAGCCTCATCCATGGGCAGGGACACCTCCCACTGTCCCAGGTGGATCCAGCCTGGCCTTGGGCACTGCCAGGGATCCAGGGGCAGCCACAGCAAATCTGGGAATTCCATTTCAGGGTCTCCCCACCCTTAGAGGGAACAATTTCCCCTTAAATCCCACTTAACACAGTCCCAGGATCCTGGGATCACTGTGGAAAAGACTCCCAAGATCATCAATCCAATCCCCACCTCCAGAGCCCTGAGTGCCACATCCAGGAATTCCTTGGACACAACCAGGGATGGGGACTGAGAATGACCCGCAGAAAAACACCCTGAAAAAGGATGAATCACAGAAAAATACCCCAAAAAAGAATGGTACACAAAAAAATTGCCCTAATAAATGATGGTCCAGAGGAAAAAAAACCCTAAAAAAGGATGGTCCACAGAAAATACCCTAAAAAAGGATGATCTGCAGAAAAATACCCTAAAAAAGGATGATTCACAGAAAAAATATCCTGGAAAAGGATGATCCACAGAAAAATATTCTAAAAAATAGAATGGTACATAAAAAATTGCCCTAATAAAGGATGGTCTGCAGAAAAAATACCTTAAAAAAGGATGATCCACAAAAAGATACCCTAAAAAATGATGGTCCACAGAAAATACCCTAAAAAATGATGGTCCACAGAAAATTACCCTAAAAAAGGATGGTACATAAAAAATTGCCCTAACAAAGGATGGTCCACAGAAAAATAACCTAAAAAAGCATGTTCTGCAGAAAATTACCCTAAAAAAGGATGAATCACAGAAAAATATCATAAAAAAGAATGGTACATAAAAAATTGCCCCAATAAAAGATGGTCTACAGAAAATACCTTAAAAAAGGATGATCCACAGAAAAATATCTTAATAAAGGATGATCCACAAAAAGATACCCTAAAAAATGATGGTCCACAGAAAATACCCTAAAAAAGGATTTTACATTAAAAATTGCCCTAATAAAGGAAGGTCCACAGAAAAATAACCTAAAAAAGGATGTTCCGCAGAAAATTACCCTAAAAAAGGATGATCCACAGAAAAATATCATAAAAAAATGGTACACACACAAAAAATTTCCTAATAAAGGAAGGTCCACAGAAAAATTACCTTAAAAAAGGATGATCCACAGAAAAATATCTTAATAAAGGATGATCCACAAAAAGATACCCTAAAAAAGGAAGGTCCACAGAAAATATCTTAAAAAAGGATGATCTGCAGAAAATTACCCTAAAAAAGGATGGTACATAAAAAATTGCCCTAATAAATGATGGTCCACAGAAAGTATCCTAATAAAGGATGATCCACAGAAAAATACCCTAAAAAAGGATGATCCACAGAAAAATACCCTGGAAAAAGATGGTCCACAGAAAAAATATCCTAAAAAAGAATGGTACACAAAAAAATGCCCTAATAAAGGATGGTCCACAGAAAATACCTTAAAAAAGGATGATCCACAGAAAAATATCTTAATAAAGGATGATCCACAAAAAGATACCCTAAAAAAGGAAGGTCCACAGAAAATTACCCTAAAAAAGGATGGTATATAAAAAATTGCCCTAACAAAGAATGGTCCACAGAAAATAACCTAAAAAAGGATGTTCCGCAGAAAATTACCCTAAAAAAGGATGAATCACAGAAAAATATCATTTAAAAAATGGTACACAAAAAAATGCCCTAATAAAGGATGGTCCACAGAAAAATTACCCTAAAAAAGGATGATCCACAGAAAAATAAAGGATGTTTCAGAAAAATACCCTAAAAGCAATGTTCCACGGTATCCTAGAAAAGGATGGTCCAGAGTATCCTAGAAAAGGAAGACCCACAGGAAAACACCCTAAAAAAGGATGGTCCATAGAAAACAAGGAGCTGTACTGGGAGAAAACTTCCCCAAAATTCCTCCTTTTGATCCCTAAACATGAGCAGATTTTGCGTGGTGTATCCCAAGGACACATTTTTGGTGCAGAACTCAGCACAGGACATTTCTTCCACAGAATCCCAGAATATCCAGAGTGGGACAGACCCCTTCCCCCAAAGGATCATCCAGCTCAAATCTCTCCCTTCCCAAAATCCCCCCCCCGTTCCTGAGGGTTGCCCAAACCTCCTGAACTCCCTCTGATGCTCCCACACATCCCAGCGACACAAATTTGGAGTTTGGGCACCACCAGCGTTTACAGAGTGACCAAACCCACCCCGAGCTGAGGGAAAGCTTTGCAAGAAACCATCAAAGAGAGGGAAAAAAAAATGAGGAAAAAAGAAAAAAATCCTCGTGGAAGTCAGCAGCGTCCGAGGTCAGCTCTTGCGTCAGGTCTTTGTCTCGCTCCCTCTCCCTATCTGAAGCATCTCAGGGTGGGTCCCGGCCTCCCTGGGCCTCAAACCCGAGGAGTTCCCGGACTCAGCATTCCCTGGAGGCACCCGGGGTCAAGGCACGTTCCAACACGAGGCCCAGATCCCACACGGAGCAAGGCCCGGCTTCCGTGAGCTCGGCTTTATCCAAAGCAGGGTCTGCTGTCGCCTCCCAGCTCTCTCATTCCCAGTTTCCCGACTCCCAAGGACTCTCCTGTGGGGTCCAGCTGTTTGTCTCTGTCCCCACACACACTTAGGATGGTTCTGGCAGGCTGTGTCTCAAAAGATGAGTCTGGACTCCAGGGTTTTTCGGTCTTCAGGATTGTTTATTGTTTCTTATCTACAAAGTCCCTTCTCTGCCTGACCTGGATCTGAGCAGCAGGGCAGCCAAAGGCACTCTGACCACCCCCAAGGCGGGCACATCTTTTATAACAAAAACTACCGATATCAGATTTACCTTTTGTCCCCAATACCTGTCACCCTCGTCACCAGGTGCACCCTCACCCCAGACCAATCCCCAAGTGCCAACACCACACCAGAAGATGGACGACAAGAAGAAGAAGAAGGAAGAGTCTGGTGACACGCCCTGACTCCTCCATCTTGTCTCCATAACCCCCCTGTACCCAAACCCCAAAATCTGGGATTTACCCTATAATTGTGTTTTCTCTTCACCATTCACACCCGAGTGATTCCCACAGGTTCCATCTCCTCACACACCGGTGGCACATCCCTGGATGGATCAAAATCCATCCACCAAGTGCTTCTGGCAACATTCCAAGGCCCCCGAGCCCCCCAGGGGTTCTCTGTGTAGCTCTGGACATCAGGAGGGATGTGCTGGGTTCCCACACTCTCCTAACCCTCATTCCTGCCCAGCCAGGTGTCTCCCTGCTCTTCTAAGTTCTTCTGAGCCTTCTGTTGGTTACGTTTTTGTACTGGAGTTTCTCAGGCTCTTTCCATGTAAATAATGATAATTTTACATTTTTTTCTAGAAGAAGAGAGAGTTGAGGTTTGACCAGTGTGGTTGGAGAGGTGACAATTTCACCCTCCAGTCCACGGTCGCTTTTGAAAGTCTATATATATCTATAAAATATGAAAAAAATTTCTATGAAATTCTATAAATAAAAGTATCAGGGTTCAGAAATAAACTGCCCCTTTCTTACCTTGGGCATCTCAGCGCGTGCGCGCCGTTGGTTTCGCGTCGTTTCGCGACAGCCAGGCTGCTCCTGCCACTGCAGGAGGTGGCCCCGAGGTCCCCTCGTCCCCAAAGCCACGTCCTGCAGCAGCAGAGCTGGGCCTGAAGGGCTGGAGGACTTTGGAAGGCGAGGTGCTCTCCAGGCAGGATGGAATAATTCCAGAACAATTCCCTTGCCTGATGCTGGGAATCGTGGAATGGTTCGGGATGTGAAGGATCTTTGGAGCTGCTCCAGTCCGGCCCCTCTGCAGGGACATCTCCCACCAGGTCAGGCTGGTCAGAGCCACATCCAGCCTGGCCAGGGATGTTTCCAGGATGGGATGGCCACCACCTCTCTGAGGGACACTCCCAGGGGTTTTCCACCCTCACTGGAAAGAAATTATTCCTCATTTATTCCAAATCAACCTTTTTTTTCATTTAAAACCATCCCCGTTGTCCTCTTCCTGCTGATGGCACCAGAAGCCAGCAAAGTTCCTGGGGAGCCCTGGAATTTTCCAGAGTTCTCAGTTCCAGAATGGCTTTTCCTGATTCCCAAGCAATTCCCAATGCCCTGGGAGCCCCAGTTTAGCTGCAAAGACCCCGCTGAGAGAGCTCTGAGTGGATTGTGGCCTTCCAGGACCTGAAGGGAAACACAGGAAAGGTAGAGAGAGACTTTGGACAAGGCCTGCAGGGACAGGAGCCAGGGAATGGCTCCTACTGGGAAAGGGGAGATTGGGCTGGGATCTTGGCAAGGAATTGCTGGCTGGGAGGGTGGGCAGGGGCTGGGCTGGAATTCCCAGATTTGCTGGGGCTGCCCCTCGATCCCTGGCAGTGCCCAAGGCCAGGTTGGACACTGGGGCTTGGATCCACCTGGGACAGTGGGAGGTGTCCCTGCCCATGGTTGAGGCTGGAGCAGCAGAGGCTTAAAGATCCTTTCCCACCCAAACAATTCCATGATTCCCTTTCTCTTCTCCATCCTCTCCTCCCTCACCCCAGCACCAGCAGAATTTCTGTTTGCTCTTAAACCTCAGATTATTCTCTGGGGTCCCAATTCCAGTAAAAAATTCCTGGTTTTTTGACCCCTGATCTGGATTTTTCCTCACTGAAAGCCTGGAGGAGGGAAAGCAACGTGGGGACCTGTGTGCCAGCCTGACCCAGTTTCAGGCACAGCTCAGACAGGGATGAGTCAGAGCCAGGGCGAGCTCGGATTCCAGAGGGTCACGGAAAAGCAAGGGAATGAATCCAGAAATGATTAAATCTGACCCCCCTGGGGGGTTTAACCAGCTCCGAGCTTCTGGGTGGCGCAAGCACCGTTCCCAAATCCACTGGGATGGGTTGGGAGCAAGGCCTGGCTCAAGTTCCACGAGGCCTTTCCTACTCATCCTACAATGTGTGCACTGCTCTGAGTGTGTGGAGATAAAAGCCTGCGAATCCCTCTCCGGGGTTTCCATGGAATGATATTCCTGGTGGGTGGATCATGGACACGACCACGCTGAACCTGATTCGAATTCCCAGATCCAGCGTGGTGGTAGATGGGATTTCTCCCACATGGAGAGGGAATGTGGGCCTCCTCCAGTGTCCAGCCCTCCTGGCACTAACTGGAATTCCAGAGGTTTTCTTAGGAACACAAAACGCCCCCCTTAGCAATTCCAGGTTTCTCAAATCTTGGGATTACTCATTTTCCCGGGACAGGTGAAGCCCAGGGCTGTGCGTTCACCTGCAGGGGAGTTCAGCAGTGACACATTCCCGATCCAGCTGCAAACACGGAAAGGGAAGGTTCCCACCTGGCTCAGGGAATGTGACTCAGCCCAGCAGCTGGATCTGAGCAAGCCCCAAACCTGCACACCCAGGTGGCTCCAGGAGCCGCAGCTCCGAGCCTCGGAAGCTTCTCCCGTTTCCCTAAAATCCTGCAGAATTCCAGGAGCTTACACCAAAACCTACACCCCAAATCCTCATTCCAGCTCTCCCTGCCTTGCCCTGCACAGCTCAGGACTCTGCACCGGGTGCTTCCTTTCGTTCCCATGGGATTCCACCAGGGAGTTTTCCGCTGTTTTGCCACTCTGAGGTTTCGGGTGGCCCCGGGCCAAAATCAGGGAGAGTTTCACCTGCACAGGTGGGAGGAGGTGAGAGAGAATCCAGCCCAGCCGAAGGGCCCGTTCCCAGATGGATCACCCCAAAATCCTCCTGCAGCTCCCGAGGGGAAAAGGAGGTGGAAAATCCCACTGCTGCCCAAACCCAGGGAGGGAAGCTCTTGGCAAAGATGAAGGGAGCCAGGGAGTGGGAGCACTGGGATTTGCCCCCGGCTTGAGCGGCTGAAGGTTTGTTGGGATGGAGGATGAGGAATTCTCCCATTCCCTGCCATGTCCGTTCATTCCTCAGCCATCAGGAAAACTCCAGGTCCTTTTCCATCTTTTCTAAAAAACACTTTTTTTGGAATTTAAGCTCCCTCCAAACTAAGAGGAGATGGTGCAGGACAAGCACAGGACAAACATTCCCTGGCTGCTTTTTCCCAGTTTTTGGCCATCCACAGAGTGAGGAATCCTGATGGAGATCACAGAGGGACCAGGGTGGGATCACAGGATTATCATGGAATGGTTTGGGTTTGGAGGGATCTTAAATCCCATTCCATCCAAACCCATCCATGGGCAGGGACACCTCCCACTGTCCCAGGTGGATCCAAGCCCCAATGTCCAACCTGGCCTTGGGCACTGCCAGGAATCCAGGGATTCTCTGGGAATTCCAGCCCAGCCCCTGCCCACCCTCCCAGCCAGCAATTCCTTGCCCAGATCCCAGCCCAATCTCCCCTTTCCCAGTGGCAGCCATTCCCTGGCTCCTGTCCCTTCCACTGTCCTGCCTCTGCTGGCTCCAGGGATTTGACACCTGCCTGGCATCACTTGGGAGACAAAAACAGCCGGGAATTTGGGTTGGACTGGGAATTTCTGTGTCCCGGATAAATAAAGGGGGAGCAGCCGGCAATGCTGACGCCGGGATGGACAAGGAGGGGCTGAAACAGGTTAAGAGGGAGGGAAAATCCCAAGAGACGTGGAAAACAAAAATGAATGAATTTCCTGGCTTCTCTTTGAATAAATAATGAGAATAATAAAAAATAAAAACCCAAACAGGTAGTTCTGGAAATTTGAAATTTGGGTTTGTACATTTTAACCCTTTCAAAGCATAAATTGAATCTGATCTTGTGCAACTCAACCATCCAGACCAGCCCAAATCTAGACCAGCCCAAATCCAGACCAGTTCAGGTCTGGACCCTAAACGGACTGGATTCTTCTGCTCTGCAGCCAAAAGGATTGAAAATAACCCCAAATAACCCAACTTCTTCCATTTTTCAAGTGGAAAAATCAATAAGGGAATAAAATTTCATGGAGACCACCGAGAGAAGTTGAAGGAAATCCTTAATTGCAATTCTTAAAATTTAGCCTTTGTGAAAGATCGGAATTTAATCTAAAAAAAATTAATCTGAAATTGAAGAATTAAGCAGGAAAAAGCTGACTTGGAAAAGGGGACATGGAAAGTGCCATTAATGTCATTCTATTTTCCCAACCCATAATCAGAAACATTTTTGATCCTATGGGCTAAAACCATTTCTTGAGAGGAAGATTTTGAACCTAAAAATTCCCATTTCTCTGCAATCCCACTGCCCTTAAATTTCAGGCATGGTTTAATACCAAAACCAGCCCAGGTTTTGTTTTCAGGCTCAGCATAAACGACATCAAAACCTCTCAAAGGTGTTCCCAGGGGCCTTTAAGAAGATGAGAGATTTTTTTTTTTTTTTTATCCTCTCACTTGGGACACTTCCAGACCTGGAAAAACTTGTTCCGAGTGAAAAACGAGGAGGGCGGATTTGTTGCCAGGAAAACACGGCCAAAAATCCCACCCAAGACTTCCAGAGGGGCTTCAGAGCCCGGATTCATCCCAGTTCTCCACCGAGGAAGGATTTTCATCCCCTTCCTGCAGAGTTCCTCAAGCCAGCACAGGGATTCTCCATGGAATTCCTCCTGCGGGTCCCAACTCCCAGCACGGAATGGGAATGTTGGGAGTGCTGGAGGTGACATTTGTCCCCTTCTCCTCAGAGGGAACTTTTGCCCGGGGTGCAGATGTTCAGGCTGGGCTGGGCCGGGTGTTTTCCAGTGGGTTCCAGTCCCTGTCGGCTTCTCCCATTTAACAAACTGGTGTTAAACCAGTTCACAGCAGGTGTGGCTCCGGCAAGGAATTCCTCTGGCTGTGGGAAAGTCGCACGGAGAAACAGTTTTGGGGCGGCGTGTCCAGGCACGCAGGGAGCCTGTCCCCAAGGTCCCATGGAAGTGGCAGATCCAGGATTGCCTCATCCCGAGCAGCACCCGGTGGGACCCAAGGAAAGCTCTGGAAGCACAGAAGAGCAGCCAATGGATTGGGAGGAATTGGGAGACTCCTTGGCAAGGAGATGATGGGACAATCTTCCATGGAAGGCCCAGGAACTTCCCGGTTTTGGGTTTTCCACATCTCTTTTCCCTACTGTCTTCCTGGGCAAATCCCTGCCGGTTCCCTCCGCTCCAGAGGATTGCAGAATCCAAGAAATCATCATTCCCAGAATCCCTGATGGCTCCCTCAGCTCCAGAGGATTGAAGAATCCAGGAAATCATCATTCCCAGAATCCCTGCCGCGTCCCTCAGCTCCAGAGGATTGAAGAATCCAGGAAATCATTGTTCTGAAAATCCCTGTTGCTTCCCTCAGCTCCAGAGGATTGAAGAATCCAAGAAATCGTCATTCCCAGAATCGCCACCTCCTCTCTCATCCCTGCTTCACCACCCAGGTGTCAAACGCGGGAAGGAAATCTCTCCAGGACCATCTTCTCCCGGAACCCAGGACGGATGCACGGCTCAGGAAGGCTGGACAGCTCTGGTTGTCCTAATCCTGGATTCCATGTGATTTTGAGATCCAACTCATTCTCCTCCTCCATCCCTCAGGCTGGATATTTCAAACCCGAAATCACTTCCCAACGGAGAACGGGAACAATCCAAAATCCAGCCCTCCTTTGGATGATCCACCCCTACTTTGTCCCCCTGTGGATGACAAACCTCGCAGGACGAGGAGTTTGGGTTTGTCCAAACACAGCAAGGCCGTGACCAGGGAATCATGGAATGGTTTGGGATGGAAAGGACCTTGAAGACCATCTAATTCCAACCCCTGCCATGGGCAGGGACACCGTCCACTAGAGCTGGAATTAGGACATTCCACATGGTCCTTGATGGAACATCCAGACACTCCCAAAACACAGATGAAAGATCAGATTATAGATTTCCTTATGGGATCTGGAGGTATCTCCAGGGAGGATGGAGAGGGGATCATTGCCAGGAATTGTAGAGGTGGGACCAGGGGGAATGGTGTCCCACTGACAGAGATGGGATGGTTTAGACAGGATATTGGGAAGGAATTGCTGGCTGGGAGGGTGGGCAGGGGCTGGGCTGGAATTCCCAGATTTGCTGTGGCTGCCCCTGGATCCCTGGCAGTGTCCAAGGCCAGGTTGGACACTGGGGCTTGGATCCACCTGGAATAGCGGGAGGTGTCCCTGCCATGGTTGGAATGGGATTTAAGGTCCCTTCCCACCCAAACCATTCCATGGCCCTACATCCTTTCAGTGTCTGATCCGCTGCCTCGACACATCCCAGGACAACCATCCCAAAAATCACCTTGTCCATCCCCCATGGACATCCTTGGCCTTAAACCAACTCTCCACTCTGACTGAAGCTGCAGACAAGGCTGGTGTGGCCAGGAGTAGAATTTTGGTTGTGGCAAACGATCGGATCCCACAACCCATGATTATTTCTGGGCTCTGATTTTCCCTTTAAATCCACAAATTTCCCTCTAAACCTGACTCCACCGGGAAACACCCCCACAACAGCACTGAGCTGGCGGCCAAGCATCCACCTGGTGCTGAAAGTCCAGCTCATCCCAGATCTCCTAAAACCCATCAGGCACGGGCGAGATCAGGGTGATCTCCACAGCCTCACTGGGGACCTGGCACCTCCTTTGTCCCCCCCGTGTTCCTGAGAAGCCGAATGAGTTCCTTGGGAATCTCAGTGCTCCTGGGTTATGCAGAGCTGCTGCTTTGATGTCCTCAGTTCCCTGTGCTCAGCACCCGTGTCCTGATCCCAGCTGGAGCAGAACAGCGCTCGGAGGTGGGATCCTCACCAGAGGTTTTGCAATGAGCTCCCTTTCTGCAGCTTAAGCTCTTCTGTGCTCTCCGCTAAGCCGGGTTTAAACCTCCAGCCCCTCTCTGGTCCCCAGGCTCAAAGGTGGAGCTGTTCCACACATTAAATTACAGGGGTTGGACATGAAAGGTGTCACGGATCTGCTCCCAGCAATCCTTTGTCCCAGTGAGCCGAGGGGATTCCATGGAAGGGAACCTCCCTCTGCTCCTGGAATGAGCTCCATGACCTGTCCTTGAAACTTTAGGGTGAGAATTCCTGAGAAATTCCCACCTCCAGAAAGCAGCTGTAGGGTTATAAAATAGTTTGTGTTGGAGGGGCCTTGAAGATCTTCTCGTTCCACCCCACTCCATGGGCAGGAGCTCCTTCCCCTACCCCAGGTGGCTCCAAGCCCAATGTCCAGCCTGGCCTTGGACACTTCCAGGGATCCAGGGTCAGCCACAACTTCCCTGGTTGTGCTGAACCCCCTTTCCCAAAAATCCGTCTAATTATGGATTTTTCCTCCTCACATTCCCCATCCCTGCAGGGATACAGGGACACCAATCCCTATGGGATTTCCAGGTGCTTAAATCCCCAGTTTTGAAGGAAAAACTCCATTTTTCCTGCGGCAGACGGAGAACCCCCCTCGTGCCAATGTCAGGTGAGCAGACAACCAACCTACCCTGTTAAATCCAGGTGGATTTCGGGGACTTCCCACAGCTAATCCAGGACAAACCAAAGCTGCTACTGCGAGAAAACCCCCGGAGAGCTGCGGGCACGAAGCAGAGGGGGGACAAGGAAACACCGGGAGCTGCGGGATGGGGCCGGGACCCGCCGGGTCCCCGCGAGTGGCGGGGCGGTGCCAGCGCTGTCCATGGTACCGAGCGCCGCGGGGGCTGCTGCAGGGCTGAGCTCCCTTCCCGGGATTCCCCAAGTCAGGGAGAAGGTGGATGGCACCGCTGGGACTGCTGGGATTTCCTGAAGTTGAGTGCTTGGCTCTCAGGTGACTGTAATTCCTGAATCCTGGAATGGGATGGGTTGGGAGGGAATTTAAAATTAATCCCATCCATGGGCAGGGACACCTCCCACCGTCCCAGGTGGATCCCAGCCCCAATGTCCAACCTGGCCTTGGGCACTGCCAGGAATCCAGGGGCAGCCACAGCAAATCTGGGAATTCCAGCCCAGCCCCTGCCCACCCTCCCAGACAGCAATTCCTTGCCCAGATCCCAGCCCAATCTCCCCTTTCCCAGTGGCAGCCATTCCCTGGCTCCTGTCCCTCTGTCCCTTGTCCCCAGTCCCTCTCCAGCTCTCCTGGAGCCCCTGCAGGCCCTGTAAGGAGCTCTGAGAATTCCCTGGAATTTTCCCTTCTCCAGGTGGAACAAGCTGTTGAATTCTCACCAGGACCTGCTCTGGGGGCCTTAAAAATGAAATAAATTTCTGAAACAACCCAAAGCGTAAAAAGTGTCAATGAGATCTTTGTTTCAGGACCAAAGGCTTTTTTTTGTTTTGTTTCCTGGAAAATCCTGACAAAATGACCATTCCCATTAAACAACCGCACTTCCCACACACGGAAAGCTGGAGCTGCTTGAGGAACGCCCCCAAATCTGCTGAATTTTGAGTGGGAAACTATTAAATATTTGACCTGGGAGTGAGGTTGGTGCCTTAAAACATCCGGGGTCTCTGAGGCCAGCAAGGGAGAGCTGAGGGGAGCAGTCCTCAAGGAAAATAACCCAAACCCTGTCCCTCCAGGAAGGGCCATGGGACATCAGGATTATCCCAGGACAGCCAGGCTGGGAACTCCCCACGCCAGAGGAACGTTCCCAGAGGACAAGGAGAGGCAAGGGCAGATCTGAAGACATCTGAAGACATTCATTTTCCCTCATTTCTGTGCAAATCCGGTTTAGGACATGATGTCCCTGACCCCTGGAAGTGCCCAAGGCCAGGTTGGACAGGGCTTAGATCCATCTGGGATAGGGGAAGTGTCCCATGGCAGGGGTGGGGCTGGATGAGCTTTAAGGTCTCTCCCAACCCAACCCATTCCATGATCCCACTTTACACCTGACAAACATGCTCTGGTCACTCTGAAGAGCTGGAAAGAAATCCCAGATCTTCTGGATCCCCAAATTCCTATAAATCACCCCAAAACCTTCCCTTCTTCACCTTTGCCACAGCCAAACCATCATCGCCAAGCAGCTCCCAGTAAAACTGGTCCAGCCGTCAGATCCCAAAGGTGTTCCCAGATCTTCCTGGAGCCTGAGGGAGGACGGCCACGGCTCTCCAATGCTCCCAACCCACTGCCATGTCCAGAACCACATCCACCCCTTTTCCAGCCCCCCGGTTCATCCCCCAAAACTTCCTCAAACCAAACCACAGCTCTCCCAGTCCGGCTGTTTCCTCAAAGATTCCACCTGGGGTTTACTGGTTTTATTCCCCACCCTCACAGTCAGGAATTCCTTCCAGATATCCCATCCATCCCTGCCCTCTGGCAGTGGGAGGCCATTCCCTGTGTCCTGTTCCTCCATCCCTTGCCCAAAGTTTCTCTCCAGCAGCTCCTTCAGGCTCTCCAAGGCCACCCTGAGCTCACCCCAAAGCTTCTCCTCTCCAGGCTGGACATTCCCAGCTCTCCCAGCCCTTCCTCCCAGCAGAGCTGCTCCATCCCTCTGACCTCCCTGGTGCCTCTTCTGGATGTTTCCAGCAGCTCCACATCCTCCCTGTGCCAGAGCCAGACAGATCCCAGTCCAACACACCACAGCAAAGCCTCGCTTTAAACCCCAACCCGGCTTAAATCTGAAGGAGCTGGCCAAAGTGCAAACAAGGCCAGAAATGAGGTAAGTGTCCACAGCGTGTTTTCCACCTGTTTTCCTAAATTGCCACATGTTCCTCACGGAGCCAAAGCCTCATTTACGTGACCCTGGGCAAATCCTGGCACCTCCCTCTGCTTTGTGGGAGAGGGGAGAGCGCTGCACCCGCCCTTGGGAAGTGCTCCGGGATTTATGGAGGAGGAGGGCGACGTGAAACGGGGTAAGGAGGAATTATTTCACCTCGGCATTCCCCCAAAAAAAAAAATAAAAAAAAAGGTCGAGCTCTCCACTCTTTTACTGGCATTTTGTGACTTAGCAGAAGCAAGGGTTTAGGGACCAATAAAAGCCGAGTTCAAGCGTTCTCAGCTCATTACACGTTTTCCCAATGTCTTTGCAGACGCAATTAAAGCAAAGCACCCTAAAATTAACTGGTTTCCAACACTGGAAACCTTTATTTCCTCCCTTCCCTGTCTAATTAGTGCCGTGCAGTCCAAAGGGAGCAGAACTCCAATTTGTAAGGGAAACTAGGCCGAGATTAAAACCACACTCGGCAATAATGGCCCGGTGCTCCTGTAATGCCTCCTGCCTTCAAAGGGCCGAGCCGGGCCGAGCTCATTAATTCTCACAGGTTGGTAATTTGGGGTTATTAACCTCGGTTTACAGCCAGATCCTACAGAGGTGGAAGTGATTTGCCCACAGGCACCGACTCAACGCTCGGGACCCTACCAGGACTTGGGGGAGCGACGGCGGATTTGGGGACCCTTTGGAATTCCAGCGCTGGCAGGGGCAGGACACAGATCCGAAGGGATTTAGGGTCGGCAATAAAGCTTTTAAAACCAAAACTCTGGTTTTAAAACCAGAGGGGGATGTGGGAGCACCAAGCTCAGCGGGAGTTGTGCAAGAGCCTCTCCTTGCTCGCCATTCCTAACGCCAGGAATATCAAAGCTTTCCTGTTTGGTGGATTTTCCTGCCAGGCTCCAGGCCCTGCTGCTTTCCAAGGGGCCTCTCCGGAGGCTGGCTGCCTTTGGAGACTGCCAGGATAAATCACCGGGAAGAACAATCCCCCACGAGGGGCTGCACGGCCAAACCCAGCGTGTTTATCCAAGGATGTCCAAGATTTCACTCTCACACCCCGGCTCACCTGCTGTGTCACCCTGGGGGCACCAAAATCCACGGAAAATCTCAGTTTTTAGTGAAAATTCTCAACCCCAGAGCATCAGGACAGTCAGAGGTGGGTCAGTCCTTGTCCTGTGTCCCTGCTTGGTGACAACACCAAGGCCTGGTCCGTGGGTTTCTATCCTGTGCTCCACATCTCCCATAATTTCCATAATTATTTCCATATGCAGATTCCCATAACGAGCAGGACTAGGAGGCAGAACTCCTGCAAGCCCTTCCCAAATAACAACTGAAATGCCAGCGAGCATTCCCTGGAGATGGGAAACCCCAGCCTCCAAATCCTGCCTGCCCTTCCTGACAGCACAGCGGGAAAGGTGCTCACCCCCCCCTTTTATTTTTGGGAGAAACTCCTCTCATCAAGGAAAAAAAAAATAAAAACCCCATCAAATCCAAGCCTGAAGCTCCAGAGGGCAAGAGTGAGCATGACTCCAGAGCCTTGGGATCGGGACACTCCCCTGGGAGTGGGGAGACCTGAATTCCAGTCGCCAGCACCAGGGGTTGTTTCATTTCCCAAACATCAACAGTCCTTGGAGCAGGAGCCAGAGCTCCGGCTGCTCCGCCGGCTCCCAGGTGAATTTCCCGGAGCACCAACACAGCCAGCCTTGCTTGTTCTTTCTTGCTGACCCTCTGAATCCCGGTTTTCCCTCTGCCAGGCGGGATGGCTTTCCCAAAACAGGGAAAACAAGGGTGCAAGGAGGCACCTGCCACCACGTGGCTCCGGGCGGGAGATGTGGCCTGGCCCTTTCCCGAGGGAAAAGGGACCTGAGCCCGCATTTTCCACGTGTTGGGGCTGGTGAGGGGAACTGCTGACAGCAGGAGAATCCCGATCTCCTCGCAGGAATGCCAGCACTTTTTGGGATCAAAAAGATTTCCGTGCTCCACTTGCTGCCCTTGCCCTAAAGTCCAGGGCTCCGAAGGTTTAGGAGCACTCTGGAAGGGGAGAATTATCAAGGCTGTCACCATGACACAAAAATGGGGATGATTCCACTCTTTTCCAGGCCCTTGTGACGTCACCTCCAGCCCATGGATGTTCGGTTGCCCCTTCCATGGCTTTCCAGGAGCTCAATGGGAAGTGGTGGGGAGAGATCGGAGGTGTTCACTTCTCCATCCCTCAGAAGATGGCAAGAGGAGCAAGGAGAGGGGTTGGGATACCCCAAACACCCCTGGGCACCCACCCTGACCTCTGGCACAAGCTGCGGAAAACAGGTCCCGAGGCACAGGAGCAAATCCTTCTCCTCCAGGGGGCCACAGACTCTGGAATTTTTCGGGATGGGTGGATTATTTCGGGAACTGAGGCCTGTGTGAACACCCCGAAAAGGTTCTCAGAGTGTGGGGAGGGAAAGGCAGGCACAGTCTCACACACACCTCACACCCACACACTTCCAAATATTCCTTTCTCACACCCCCGGACCAATCCATCTCCCGCAGGGACACTATCACGGACTCGGGATCTCATTCCCAAATCCTCTCCCTCTCCCAGCCGCGTGCACAACACTCACCCCTTCTTCTGCCCAAATGCTGGCTCAGGTCCCTCTCCTCAGCAGGTTCATCTCCCTGGATCCATCCAAGCAGGCTTTGGAAAGTCCTAGGAAATGTTCTAGGGGAACTGAACCAGAGGAACCATTTGGAACATCCTAGGAAAAGTTCCAGGGGACTTTAACAAGGGGAAACCATTCCAAGAAGCTCAGAAGATTCTAGGAAAAGCTTCAGGGGAATTTAACAAGGGGAACCTTTCCAAGAGCAGTTTGGAAGATTCTAGAAAAAGATCCAGGGGAATTTAATCAGAGGAACCATTTGGAAGATCCTAAGAAAAGATCCTTGGAAACATTCTTAGGGAATTTAACAAGAAGAATCATCCAAGAAGAAGCTTGGAAGATCCTAGGAAAAGTTTCTGGGGAATTTAACAAGAGGAACCATTTCAAGAGCAGTTTGGAAGATCCTAGGAAAAGATCATGGGGAATTTAATCAGAGGAAGCATTTGGAAGATCCTAAGATAAGATCCTAAGAAAAGATCTTAGGAAAAGTTCCAGGGGAATTAAACAAGAGGAATCATCCATGAAGAGGCTTGGGAGATCCCAAGAAAAGTTTGGAAGGGGAATTTAACATGGGGAACCATTCCAAGAGCAGTTTGGAAGATCCTAGAAAAAGATCCAGGGGAATTTAACAAGAGGAACCATTTGGAAGATCCTAAGAAAACTTCCAGGTGAATTCAACAAGAGGAACCATCCCACCAGAGGTTGGGAAGGTCCTGGAAAAAGTTCTCAGGGAATTCAGAGGAACAATTTGGAAGATCCTAGAGGAAGTCCCAGGGGAATTGAATCAGGAACAAGCTCAGAGTGAAAATGAGCAGACCGGACAAACCCTACAAGCTGGGTGGATGCAACAGGAGAAGTCTTGGAAGGATATTTTGGGAATTACGATAGAGGTTTAGGCGTGGGAGGACTTCCATGCACGTGGCCATCATTCCCGCATGGATGGCAGAGAAGCTGATCCATGGAAGTCCCCCAGGTTCTCAGTCCCATGGAGCTGTTTCCCAATTTTCCAGCTTGGGGTGGGAGTTCAAACCTTGTTCCAGAGCCCAAGGAAATCTTTGGAATTCCTGCTGGGACACAGCTCTCAGCCCAGGAGCTGAGGCCTCTTTTCCAGGCTCTCTCCTCTCCAGAGCTCCACAGGGTTTGGAGCTTCCCGGTGTCCTGGAGCTCCCTCCCACCCTTGTTCCCATGGCACCTTTCCAGGGGAATGAGAAACAGGAGGAAACCCCAAACCTGCTCTGAACAATTCCCATGGAAATGGGGATTCCATTCCCCTTTTTTTGGGAAGGAGGGCTCAGGGTGACAGGTGTGACCCCTCAACAGTGGGATCCACTCCTCTGGCACCAATCCCAGCTCTATTTTCCCTTCAGGCTGGTTTGGGAGGTGGGAATTTGGTATTTGGGATCACCAGATGTCCAACAGACCCTCAATCACATTCCTCACTTTGTGCCAGCAGAAAACTTCCCAAAATTCTGCTGGAGCAACCCTGGCAGGACAAGGGCAAGGCCCAGTTTTCCCTAATCCAGCTCTCCACAAAAACCCCAAATTCTGTGGGATGAGACATCCCATGAGGACAATCCCCTTCGGCAACAGCCCCTCTCCCGAAGGAGTCATATCCCAAAAATGCCTCTCTCCTTCCTAACAGGAGTTGGAAACTTCCAAACTGGGAATGTGACTGGGAATGGAGGGACCTGACTGGGAACAGAGGGACCTGAACCCAAAAATTTATTTTATTTAAAATATCTGCCCGCTCTAAGGAGGAAGAAGAGGGAAGATCCCTCAATCCAACTGCAACCCGTGCTGAGTGTCCATCCAGAGGCTTTTCCCACGTGCCCCACTTCCACATGGAATAACAGCAGGAACACAGCACCCTCTGGACATATTCCCAACAGGGTAGGATGGAGGATTCCGGCCTCCCAGACTCTGGGAGGGAACTGAAGCCTGGTTAAAAAACAAACCAAACCAAAACAAAAAACCCCAAATGCTCCATCTGACACTACCAGAGTTCCCAAATTGCTGAGGAGATTCCAAATGTGGATTTTCCCAACCTTTGCCACCACAGACCATAACCCCTGGCCTATATTTTTCAGCACAGGATGAGTGTGGTCCCCCGCTTCCCAAATCCTGGGCGTTCCCTACTATCTCCTGATGAAATTTTTGGGAACATCTCCTTCAAACAAATCCACTCATTCCTTAATTATCAGCCTGCTTCCCAAATCCCCAGTTTTCCTTACCAGCTCCAGCTGAATATTTGGGAGCATCTTCTACGAACAAAGCCACTCATTCCTGTGTCCTTTCTCCATAATTATCAGCCTGCTCCCCAAATCCCAAGTTTTCCCTGTCAACTCCTGATGAAAATTTTGGGAACATCTACAAACAAAGCCACTCATTCCTATCTCCCTAATTAGCAGCCTGCTTCTTAAATCCCCGGTTTTCCTGACTAGCTCCTGCTGAATCTTTCGGGATCACTTCCCAGGAGCAAATCCACACACTCCCAACTCCAACACCCCCTCCCTCAGCCCCCTTTTTGCGATGTTTTCCTCCCAATCCTGCGGTTTGCCCAGGGCCCCTCCCCTCCCTGTCTAATTGATTTCTCGGGAATCGCAGCGGGAGCTCGGCCCGTTGGATCCCCTTCCCTCTCCCTCCCCTCTTCCCAAGCCGCACTGGGGAGCGGGAAATGCCTCCCCGCTTATCAGGCTCCTGCCCCAGCTGTGCTCCATCTGGGGAAGGAAACCGCACGCGAGATAAGAGATAAGGGCCGTGCCCGGGGAGAACAGACACAACCCCAAACCTGGGAGAGCCCTCCCGGCTCGGGGTTATCGGCTCCTCATCCCTGGGGAATTCGGGAGCAGCTCCTCTTCCCAGGAATCCCTCGGGGGGAGCTGCCCCATGCGGTGACACCGCGGGCGGGTTCGGGGCGGGAGGAAGGAGGGGGTGGGGGAGGTTGGTTTATTTGGGTTTTTGGGTGTGTTTGCGGCTGGGATGGTGGGGGAGTCCAACCCAACCATGGAGCTCATCCCAAAGGTTTGGGGCAGTCCCCTGAGGTCCCTGCCAGCTCCAGGTGTCCTCTGGAATGTTCAAATCATCAACTACCACCATCCAAACCACCACCACCACCCAAACCATCCACCATCACTGTCTAAACATCAACCACCACCATCTGAACATCATCTACCACCACCCAAAGCACCACCACCTGAACATCAGCCACCACCACCCAAACCATCCACCACCACCCAAACCATCCACCACCTGAATATCAACCACTACCTCACCCATGAGCCACCACCACCCAAACCATCAACCATCACTGTCTAAACATCAACCACCACCACCTGAACATCATCCACCTCCACCCAAAGCACCACCACCTGAACATCAGCCACCACCACCCAAACCATCCACCACCACCCAAACCATCCACCACCACCACCCAAACCATCCACCACCATCACCCAAACCATCCACCACCACCCAAACCATCCACCACCTGAATATCAACCACTACCTCACCCATGAGCCACCACCGCCCAAACCATCCACCATCACTGTCTAAACATCAGCCACCATCTGAACATCATCTACCACCACCCAAAGCACCACCACCTGAACATCAGCCACCACCACCCAAACCATCCACCACCTGAATATCAACCCCTACCTGACCCATGAGCCACCACCACCCAAACCATCCACCATCACTGTCTAAACATCAGCCACCATCTGAACATCATCTACCACCACCCAAAGCACCACCACCTGAACATCAGCCACCACCACCCAAACCATCCACCACCACCCAAACTATCCACCACCTGAATATCAACTACTATGAGCCACCACCCATGAGCCACCCATGAGCCACCACCACCCAAACCATCAACCATCACTGTCTAAACATCAGCCACCACTATCTGAACATCAACCATCACCCGAACCATCAATCACCACCTTCTAAATATCCACCACTACCATCCAAACCATCTACCACCTGAACATCAACCACCATCTGAACCATCCACCACCATCCAAACCATCCACCACCACCTCAAACATCAACCCCCATCCAAACCATCCACCACCACCTCAAATATCAACCACCATCCAAACCATCCACCACCACCTCAAACATCAACCACCATCCAAACCATCCAAACCATCACAAACATCAACCACCATCCAAACCATCCACCACCACCACCACAAACATCCAAACCACCATCCAAACCATCCATCACCACCGCAAACATCAACCACCATCCAAACCATCCATCACCACCTCAAACATCAACCACCATCCAAACCATCCAAACCACCACAATCATCAACCACCATCCAACCAGCCACCACCACCACACCACAACATCAACCACCATCCAAACCATCCATCACCACCGCAAACAGCAACCACCAGCCAAACCATCACACCACACAACAAACAGCCAAACCACCATCCAAACCATCCATCACCACCGCAAACATCAACCACCATCCAAACCATCCATCACCACCTCAAACATCAACCACCATCCAAACCATCCACCACCATCTGAACCATCCACCACCATCCAAACCATTCATCACCACCGCAAACATCAACCACCATCCAAACCATCCATCACCACCGCAAACATCAACCACCATCCAAACCATCCACCACCACAAACATCAACCACCATCCAAGCCATCCACAACCACCGCAAACAACCACCATCCAAACCATCCCACCACCACCACCACAAACATCCAAACCACCATCCAAACCATCCATCACCACCGCAAACATCACCACCATCCAACCACCACCACCACTGCAAAGATCAACCACCATCCAAACCAGCCAAACCATCACAACATCAACCACCATCCAAACCATCCATCACCACAAACATCAACCACCATCCAAACCATCCACCACCACAAACATCAACCACCATCCAAGCCATCCACAACCACCACAACCATCCAAACCATCCACCACCACAAACATCAACCACCATCCAAACCATCCACCACCACCTCAAACATCAACCACCATCCAAGCCATCCACAACCACCACAACCATCCAAACCTTCCAAACCATCCAAACCACCACAATCATCAACCACCATCCAAACCATTCATCACCACCGCAAACATCAACCACCATCCAAACCATCCATCACCACCGCAAACATCAACCATCATCCAAACCATCCATCACCATCACAAACATCAACCATCATCCAAACCATCCACCACCACCACAAACATCAACCACCATCCACCACCACCACAAACATCAACCACCACCCAAACCATCTTCCACCACCCAAACCATCCACCACCATCTCAGCCGCCCATGGCTCAGCAAACCCCCTCCCAGGTCTCGGTCCTCATCATCCCAACTCCACCAGCTCCTTCCTGCCTCTCTGTGGGCTGAGCATCCTGTGGGATGAATCCAGGCACAGCTGGAAGCCAGGCACAGCTGGGAGGGTGACTGGCTCCAGATGCTGTTCCCCTGCTCTGCACGGATGAGTCTCTTCCAGGTTTGGATCTCTCCATCCTCCACCTCCATCCAAGCCTGGCAAACACCTCCCCACGCCCTCCCCGTGTGCTGGAAAATCAGCTCCCCACCAGTGCTGAGGTGTTCCTGAGGGATCCAAATCCCTTTGGATTTAAAACAGGGGGGGAAAAAAGGAATTCATTCTAACAGGGAGCCACGAGGGACCTGGAGGAGCCAAGCTCTCCATGGGATGGACTCCCAGGGCAGGGCAAAGGTTCCAGAATTCCTGCAAATCTTTTCCGTGGAGGCTCCTGTGGGAGGTCCTGGTTCTGGGCAGGAATAAATAACTCTGGATGTGTTACTCAGAGATGGGCAGGGTTCCAAGGCTCTGGCTGGGGCACAGCAGCTCCTGCTGCTTCCCTCACCTTCTCCTTGCTGGTGTTCCCTGATCCATCCCTTCCCCAGCAGGGGAAAGGCGCCTTCAAGCCCCCCCTTGTTTGGCGTTGTTGGCTGCAGAAAAAAACCCAAAGAAAATAAAATAAACAAACTGCTCTTCAGAGTGAGGGGAGAATAAATTAGGAGAGTTTTCTCCTCGCTTACTTTGTGGCAAGATTTCCAAACAAGGCCGTGACCTTGAAATAAAAATCATGGAATGGTTTGGCTTGGAAGGGACCTTAAAGCTCATCTCATTCCAGCTCCTGCAACGGGCAGGGACGCCTTCCACTGAACCAGGCTGCACAAATCTAAAACCTGGTCTTTTCTAGGTCTAGATCCAGCTCTAAATCCCGATCTCTCCTTTCTGAGAAGGCCTCGCACAGCAAAGGTGTCTCAGCAATCCGGGATTGGTGTGCGGTGCTGTTCCCTCAGGATGGGATGTACCCGGCACTGGGACCCTTCCAAACCCCACTGCTCCTTCCATGCTGCCATGGGATGAGGCCATGACCAAAAAAAGATGGATCTTGGAGGCCAGGATGTCCCAGGTATGATGTGTGGATCACACGAAGGTTCGTGGAATCACTGGGGTTGGAAAAGCCCTCCAAGGTCATCCCGTCCAAGCTGTGCCCGATGCCCACCCTGGCACTGAGTGCCACATCCAGGAATTCCTTGGACACCACCAGGGATGGGCACTCCAAACCTCTCTGGGCACTCCCAATGCTTCCCAAGCCTTTCCATGAGGAAATTCCTGCTGATGCCCACCCTGAGGCCGTTCCCTCTCCTCCTGTCCCTGTTCCCTGGGTGCAGGGCCCAACCTCCCCCTCAGCTGTCCCCTCCTGGCAGGAGATCCCTGGAATTCATCCATCCCTGTGCCAGACCAGGACCTCATTCTCCTCAACACTGACCCCCCCCAAACAGAAGGGAAGATCCGGTGGTGAAGCAGAGACACTTTCCATCACCACATCCCTCCCTAAAACCGGGAAAATGAGTTTTCCATCCTCAGCTGAGGCAAGAAATCGAATGAGGTTCATCTCAGTGACCCGGCCTCGCTGCGAGCAGGAAAAGCCACAGCAATTCCATGGAGTCTGTTTGGAGCCTGGTTACCCAGCTGGGAGACACAACACATCGAGCCTCTTATCTTGCTTCCCAAAAAAACCCAATCTCGGAACCTTCAGAGCCTCCCACCCGTGCCAGGAGCAACAAGGCAGAGCCTCAGAGCAGAGACAGAGACCCAGCTCTAAAAAAAAAAATCAGTTTTGGGCTCCAATCCCTGCCAGTTCTGTGGGATTTTAGCACCTCCGGAGCCTTTTTGATGCCAAGCCAGAGGCGGCAGTTGCTGCTGTGGGAATGGGACCAAGGAAGTTTTGTCTGCTCCGTGCAGATGAGTCAGAGCAGCTCCAGGAGAAAAGGAGAGAGCAGGAATGGTCTCCTGAACCTTGGCAGAAGCCAGGTCTGGTGGCCGAGGCCTGGTGGGGAGAGCCCGGAGGCAAAGGGCTGTTCCCAGTCGGGATGGCCTGGAAAAGTCCTTTTAACCCCAAACCAAAGGGAGAGGGCTTGCAGGGACCCCCGACATGGTCATGCTGAGCTACAAGGAAAATGTCCCCAAAAAAGGAAAAGGGGATTTTGGCCATGGAGAGAGCCCAGAGGATTCTGGAGCCAGGCTGGGGGAGCTGGGAATGTTCCCCTTGGAGAAGGGAAAAATCCAGGGAATCCTCAGAGTCCCTGAAGGGGCTCCAGGAGAGCTGGAGAGGGACTGGGGACAAGGGACAGAGGGACAGGAGCCAGGGAATGGCTGCCACTGGGAAAGGGGAGATTGGGCTGGGATCTGGGCAAGGAATTGCTGGCTGGGAGGGTGGGCAGGGGCTGGGCTGGAATTCCCAGATTTGCTGTGGCTGCCCCTGGATCCCTGGCAGTGTTCAAGGCCAGGTTGGATCCACCTGGGACAGTGGGAGCTGTCCCTGCCTCAGACCTGGTAGCGGAGCTGAAGGAAGGTTGGAAATGGAAGCCCTGACGTGGTTTTTCAGGATTTCTGGGACCAGACACTCATCCCAAATCCATGTCCAGGTGGGACAGATCCCATGGAGGCTTCCCAGGACAAGCCTGTTGCTCCTGATGTGGGATTGGATCCCCTGGAGCTGCTCTGCCCCAGCTCCAGCAGCGCTCCAGAACCACCCTTGCTTTTCTGACCTTTTTTTTCCCTGATAATTCCCCATATCCCGAAATAGCAGGAGCAGGAATGACAGCGAACGGATCTGGCATTTAACGAGTTCCTCGATGAGGAGCCCTTGAGCCCTCAGATCTTCCAGCAGGTCCTGATCTGTCAGGATTTATCTGCTCATCTCTTTTCGGGCTTTTTCTTGGACTCTTTCCTGTAAAATTCACATTTCAAGGCCCCGACTCTCCAATTTTTGCTGATTTGGGGTTGTAAAAATCAGCCCCAACACTCCAAAAATGTGTGAAAATCACAAATTAATGCCTACACATCCAGCGGATCCAGGTGCTTCCCCAGGAACAGCAACGGCTCCAGGATCATCCTTTGGGAAGGAAGAAAACCCTGAGGAACTCGGGGGGGAGCCGCAAAAATTCCGTTTTCCTTCAAGATTCCCATCCAGGCCTTGGAGGAAGGAGATGCTGCACCCCAAATTTTTGGCTGCTCGGCTGAGGGCAATCCACTGTCCCAGCTGTGCCAGGACAGCAAGGATTCCTGCCAGGCTTGAACCCCACTGGAAAAAGTGGAAATAATCTGCAAATCCCAAATCATTCACCTTTGAACGCGACCTTTCCCTGGATTTGTCCCACCGTAAGCACGGATCCTCTTTTTCCCACTGTCTCTACACAAATCCAGGATCTGGAGGCTCCGGAGAGAGGGAATATCCCAATTTTTTCCTTTTTTAAACACCTGCAGGAGTTCAAATCCATCCTCGAAGCTTTTTTCCACCAGCACAAGCAAGCAGGGAGCAGCTCCACGTCCTTGGCCTGAATCCCAGCTGGTGGAGAGCAGGAAAATTTCCTGGCATTGGAGACCAGCCAAGGGCCTGACCCAAAAAACACAAAATCCCACAAAAAATGGTGCTTTTTCCTCAAGGAAAGATTCCCGGGGGTGCCTCTGCCGGTTCATGGCTGAGAAATGGATCCGTGTCAATCCGGGATGATTTTTTCCCTCTCTTTTTTTTTTTTTTAAATTCAATCCCTGAATGAATCCCTCAGGAATTGGATGCCAAATCCCAATCCTCATCACGAGGTGGCTCCGAATCCTCTGGATCTCAGCAGGGAACAATCCCCAACAACCCCAAAAAAACGGGGAAATCTCCTGCCCTGGGCCTGGTGTCTTCAGGGATGAGGGAAAATCCATTTCCAGCATGGAAATTTTATGGATAATTTACTGGGATAGGCCCAGACAAAAAGGGTTTTTACCTTCAGTAAGGGGGGAAAAAAACCCAAAACATTGAAATATTGTGAAAAAAAAAATGGGGGGAAAAGGAAAAACACCTGGATGCTTTCAGCATCTCAAGGAAAATATTCCTTAAAAAAAAAAATAAGAGTAGGAAACACTAAATTTTCCAGGGAGAAACAGCTGGAGCTGCTCCAGGGCGGGTTAGGTTGGATATCGGGAAAAGATTCCTCATCCAGAGGGTGGTGGGGCACTGGAACAACTTTCCAGGGAATGGTCACATTCCCAAGGCTGCCAGAGCTCCAGGAGAGTTTGGAAAACACTCCCAGGGACAGGGTGGGGTTGTTGGGATTGTCCTGGGCAGGGAAGGAGTGGGATCCGTGATCCCTGTGGGTCCCTTCCCGCTCAGGATATTCCATGGTTCTAAGGGAACATCAATCCTACGGTATTCCCAAAATCCCCGGGAAGTTCTCCCAGGCCACTTCCGTTGGTTAAACTGGAGTTTGGACTCTCAACCCCAATTCCTGCAGGCACAAGAAAACCTTTCCAAACCAAAAAAATTCCTCCCTCCTCCTCCAGAGACAAATCCAGCTCCAAGCCCAGAGAGGATCCAGAACAGCTCAGCTGAATTTTTCCAGGACAATTTGTCCTTGGAGGTATCCCAGACTGCAGGGTGGAAATTCCCCAAACCCCATCTGTCCCAGGATTTAAAACTCATCCCCATTCCACCCCTGGGTGCTTTGTCCTCGCCCGGCTGAGGAAATTCCTGCTGTTTACAAGGATTTGGATCCACGTTATCTGCTCTTAATCCCGACCTTTCCCAGAGCTTCCCAGGCTCCGTCGCCTTCCCCAAGAAGTCCAAACTTGTCCTTGGCCGCTTCAGCACGATCCAAAGAGGATTTTCTGCCCAGTCACCACCTCCCGAGCTGCCCTGTCCGTGCTTGACCTCTCTGCCAGGACAGGATTGCAAAATTGCCTCTTCCCCCCCCCGGAAATTTATGTTTTCCTCGGGATAATCGTTAGGAAATGGGTGTTGGATCATGGACAGACCCCACCGGGTGGAAAAATGTTTGGCTGAGTCACGGGAGGCACGTGAGCAACACCCGAGAAGGAAATTGCCACACAGCCTCTTATTCTTATTTATTTTTATTTATTTTTATTTATATTTATTTATATTATATATATATATACATATATATTTCTATTATTTATATATATATATTTTCTACATGTATTATATATTTTATGTATGATATATACCATAATTTATTATCATATAATCTATTTTAATTTAATTCTACATTATATTTTATCATAATATATTTTATATATTTATTTTAAAATAGCCATATTTTAATGCATTTATATATGTATATATTGATTACTCATATTAATACTTATGTATAATTTCTTTAATTTATTATTTCTATTAATTTCTTGGCTACCAAATTTTTTTTTTTTTTTTAATTAGGGCTGAATTTTCGTCCTTTTTTTTGCCAGGGTCACAAATTCCACCTCAACTTTTGGCCAAAATCAGGTTTATTGAAATAACCCCTGAGGGTCAAAGCTCTGGGATTTTCTGGGCTTAATTTTCCAATTAAAAGAAATTTTAAAAAAATTATTTGAATTAATTAAGATAAATTATTTCTCAGGTTGTGTTCACCCAGAAATGGCTCCAGCCCTGTTTTTAAGATAAAATTGCATTTGAGAATTTTGTTTTTTAAAAATTTACAGCTCTTAACTCACTCCCATTGTTCGCATTTGGGAACACCGCTTCCATTTCCCGACCTTTCCAACACAAAACCTCTCCAAGGAATGTTAGAGAAAATTCCTGAACCCCAACTTTGCCCAAACCTCTGTCCCCACATCAGGGACAAGGGGGTGGTCAGGGATTTTCCAACTAAAACAATTCCATTCTTCCATGATTTTGGCTTTCCAAAACACATCCACTTTTTTTTTTTTTTTTTTTTGGGAAAATAATGGAAAATTTCCCTTGGAATAAAGGGAAAACTTCACACAGCTCCACCAAGCTGTGGGAAAAGTGAAAAAGAGGAGTCAGATTTTAATCCAAATTAATTTTTCCGACCTCTTTGTGCAATTCCCTCGCCTTTATCCCAGGTAATGCCTCCAGAACTCCAAGCCCAATTAAAGGCACCTCATCAAAGCTTTTTCAGACAATCCCTGGTGGATTTTAAGCTGGGAAAGGCAGGGATTTGGTGACGAAACTCCTGTAAAAGGGAGATTTTAATCCTTACTTGGCGCTCCCAGACTCCTCCACTTTGGGATTGTTTGCCTTTGGTGTCCCGGCGAGCGGCACCCACAAAGGAACACCGGAATTTTCATCCCTGGGGAAAAGCCAGGAGCTGATCCCGTGTGTGCCCTGTCAGGATTAAATTCCAATGAAATCGAATTTCCACCTGAGGCCAAAATCCTTTCCCAATGTGCCCCATGCCAGAGGAATCCATGAACAAGTTGGGTTTGGAAAACGGATGGCACAGCCGGCAGCAGCTCCTCAGGGAATATTCCCTGCCTGGTGGAACACGCTGGAATTCTCCTCTTGGATCCAGTGGAGCTGTGGCCTCTTGTTTAACATAGGAGTTGTGGGGAATGGGCAAGGAATTCTGATGGATTTAATGGATTTAAACATTTCCCTTTGACCTGGGAAGGGTGGAGGGGCTCTGGATCCGCTGAACGTGGTTGCCCAGAGAAGCTGTGGCTGCCAAATCCATGGAATTGTCCCAGGCCAGGTTGAACAGGGCTTGGGGCACCCTGGGGCAGCGGGAGGTGTCCTTGAACATGGATAGGGTGGGAATGGGTTGGGATTTAGGGTCACTTCCAACCCAAACCATTCCAGGATTCTGCTCTGGAGCCAGGCTGGGGGAGCTGGGAATGTTCCCCTGGAGAAGGGAAAATTCCAGGGAATCCTCAGAGTCCCTGAGGGGCTCCAGGAGAGCTGGAGAGGGACTGGGGACAAGGGACAGAGGGACAGGAGCCAGGGAATGGCTGCCACTGGGAAAGGGGAGATTGGGCTGGGATCTGGGCAAGGAATTGCTGGCTGGGAGGGTGGGCAGGGGCTGGGCTGGAATTCCCAGATTTGCTGTGGCTGCCCCTGGATCCCTGGCAGTGCCCAAGGCCAGGTTGGATCCACCTGGGACAGTGGGAGGGGTCCCTGCCCATGGAATGGGGTGGGATTGGCTGATCCTTGAGCTCTTTCCAACCCAACCCATTCCCTGATCCCGTAAGTCCTGGCATTCCCAGGACTGGAGGCAGGAAGGCCAAAGCAAAGAGGAGCTGGAAACACTCTTGGGTTTGCGAGTGGCTCTCCGGACAGGGAAGAAGAGGAGAACATTCCCAGATTTATTTCTGCTGGCACACACAGGATTTACTCCCGCCTGGCTCCCTTTCAGGTGCCATAAATTGAACCCAGCTATCTTTTCCCAGATTGTCCTCCTGGATTTATCGGGAAGGAGTTTATGGATCAGAGCCCCCTTTTTGCTCCAGTCCCTCCTTCCCGGGAGCTGGAGGACCAGCCTGGGCTCCGGGCTGTGTTTATAAATTTGTGGATGGGTTCCATTAATGGAATCTGATTTATGACCCAAATAAGAGACTCCATCAATTTTCCTCTGGACCTCTCTCCGTGGGACATAAATTATCCTGTTGCTACTGGGTTTGGATTTCTGAGTGGATTTATCGGAGCGGGGACTTTGCTCATTTGTTTTACAGCTCGGCTTGTCTGTGGAATAAATATCCCTTGGAAGTTTTTCTCCCTCATGGAAAATACCGGCTGACATTCCAAGGAGCCACCTCGCTCGCTGCTTGGCCAGGACATTTGGGGTTCCTGTCCTAAACTGTCTGCAGGACACAGATCACTGGAAAAGACACATTTAGACCATCTCCAACCCCAAAATTTGTTGGCTTTGGAAAAATCCAGGCCTGTGGGTCTCTTTTTGGAATCCTTCGGCTCCTCCCTGCTCCTGACACTGGATGGTGCTTCCTCCTCCTCCCACTCTGGCATCTCCCGGGGTGGGTGTGAAGAGAGTCCTTGGCTGTCCCACAAACAATTCCCTGCCTTTCCAGCTCCTCAGCTCCCAGAACATCCCAGTTTTCCTTAAAAACCTATGGCTTCCATGGATAATGCTGTGAGGGACTTTGGAATTGGGTGAGGAGCTTTGCTTGTCCCAGCACAGGAGAGAAACCAGGCACGGTCCTTGCAGAGGGATCACTGAGGTTGGAAAATCCCTCCAGGATCGTCCAGTCCAAGCTGTGCCCGATTCCCACCTTGGCACTGAGTGCCACATCCAGGAATTCCTTGGACACCTCCAGGGATGGGGACTCCAAAGCTCCCTGGGCACTTCCAAGGCCTGACCACCCTTTCCATGAGGAAATTCCTGCTGGTGTCCAACCTGAGCCTCCCCTGGCACAGCCTGAGGCTGTTTCCTCCTATCCTGTAATTCCCTGGGATCAGATCCCATCTCCCACCTGGTTCAAACATTCCAGGGAGTTGTGCAGAGCCACAAGGTCCCCCTGAGCCTCCTTTTCTCCAGGCTGAGCCCCTTTCCACCTTCCCTCAGGAATTCTCCAGCCCCTTCCCAGCTCCATTCCCTTCCCTGGCCACTCTCCAGCCCCTCCAGGTCCCGAATGGAGCGACCCAGAGCTGGACACAGAATTCCAGGTGCGACCTCAGCAGTGCCGGGCACAGAGGGAAGGGCAGAGCCACTCCTCCCTCCCTGCCTCCCTCGCTCCTTCCCTGGGGATGTGACACGGGACAACCTCTGGACTCGTTCCCAGCCCTACCTGTGCACGTGGGGCCGCGGGAGGTGACGCAAAGCCAGGATTATCCAGCTTTTCCCGCTGTCTCCTCCTCCCGCTGTCCATGCCCTGAACTCCTGCCCGGAACACTTTCTTCTGGAACTCATTTCTGGAGCCTCCCAAAACCCAGCCAAAGGCTCGCCTGCTTCTTGTTGTTGTTGCTGCTGTTTTCGCCCGGGGCCGGGAGCACAATTCCATGAACCGGGAGCGCAGGCTCCCAGGAATGCGGAGCGTTACGACACCGCGCCGCAGAGACCGGGGCTATTTACATAATAGATGAGAAAGCCCGGCCAATTAGCTGACAAAGGCAAGGGCGTGCTCGCAGGGCAATCAGAGTTCACACTAATTAACAGCAAGCCATTAAGAGCTCGCCTCCAAATGCGCGTGGAGGAGGATGAGGATGGGCGCGGGGCAGAGGGACACGGTGACATTGCCGAGGGCACCGGGACGTGACCGCCCCAGCCGGGTCTCCGGGGAGGGATGATTCCCAGATCTGGATGGGGAATGGGGGCAGTTCCTCTGGGATAGGAGGGCTGATCAGCTCTCTGTGACCCCTTATCCTTCACCAATTCCGGAAATCTGGGACAATGGGATCAGCTAATAGGGAATGGGGGCAATTCCTCTGGGATCAGGGCACTGGAGCAACAGCTGAGAACTTTGTGACCCCTTATCCTTCACCAATTCTCTCCTGGAAATCTGGGACAATGCAATTGGCAAATGGGGCATGGGGGCAGTTCCTCTGGGATCAGGGCACTGGAGCAGAGGCTCAGCTCTCTGTGTCCCCTTATCCCTCACCTATTCCCACCTGGAAGTCAGGACAATGGGATCAGCTAATGGGGAATGGGGGCAGTTCCTCTGGGATCAGGGCACTGGAGCAGAGGCTCAGCTCTCTGTGACCCCTTATCCCTCACCAATTCCCTCCTGGAAATCTGGGACCGTGGGATCAACTGCTGGGGAATGGGGGAAATTCCTTTGGGATGAGAGCACCAGAGCAGAGGCTCAGCTGTGTCCCCTTATCCCTCACCAATTCCCACCTGAAAGTCAGGACAATGGGATCAGCTGCTGAGGAATTCACTCTGGATCTTGGTGTGGAATGCAAGGAAATGGTTGGAATCACTGGGAATAACCTGGGAATGGGCACCAGCCCTGTGCCCAAAACCAGGCACTGGGATTTTGTACCCTCCCAGTCCATGCACCCATTCCCAGCTCATTCCCAGTGGCTCCAACCATTTCCTTCCATCCCACACCAAGCTCCGCAGTGAATTCCTGAAGAGCTGATCCCATTTTCTGGGAATGCCAGGTGAGAATGGGTGAGGGACAAAGGGAATGAGCTGGGAATGGGCACGAGGGACAGGGCCCTGCAGTGCCAGATCCCAGTCTGGAGTATCCAATGGGAAGATCCCGGCCCAAAATCCAACATGGGAAGGGATGCAGGGGTACAAAAGGTACAAGGGTACAAAATTCCAGGGAATCCTTGGATGGGGACCCTCCCTGGAGGCACCGGCCCAGGCTGTGGTGGTGTCACTGCCCCACAATTCCATGGCTTAAAGGAACCAAACTTTGGGATGATGCTGGGGAAAATCTGGGATTGAGCAGGGATCCAAAAGGGATGGTCATGGGATCACTGCACCACAATTCAGTGACATAACATTTGGGATACTGCTGTTGGGATTTGGGAAATCTGGGATCGAGCAGGGATCTGAACAGGCCAGCCATGGGATCACTGCACCACAGTTCAGTGACTTAAAGGAACCAAACTTTGGGATTCTGCTGGGGGAAATCTGGGATTGAGCAGGGATCCAAACGGGACAACCATGGGATCACTGCACCACAGTTCAGTGACTTAAAGGAACCAAACTTTGGGATTCTGCTGGGAGAAACCTGGGACAGAGCAGGGATCCCAATGGACCAACCATGGGATCAGCAGGGAGTCTGGGGTGCAATAAACCATTCCAGGGCAAATTCCCAGTGGTGAGGGAGGAGAATTCCTCGGTGCTTTCTTTGGATTGCCTTTGGATCATCCCTCCATTCCCTCTGGAATTCTCGTGGCTGCTCTGGCCACGCTTGGGGTGAAAGGGCAGCTCCCGCTCGATGGGGCCCCAATCGCCGCCTAATTAAGGTAATTTGTTAATTGCCAGCATTACTCAGGGCAGGAGCGCCACCTGCCGAAGCCGCCGGCCCCTCCCCTCGCTCCAGGTTCCCAACAAATCCCAAAGGGCTTTGGCAGGAAGGGGACACGCCTGGTGTTCTCCAGGTCTCCATCCTCTGGGAATGCCGTTGGCCTCGGCACCGGGATGAGCTGCATCCCAAAATTCCCCTGCACTTCCTGAGCATCCTGGGATTGTGGAAGGTGTCCCTGTCCTTGGAATGAGATGATCCAGCCAAGGATCTCCCAGTCCTGAGATTATCTCCAGAATTCCCAGATTTAGTTCCTATTTCTCTTCCAGATCTGGAGCTTGAAAAAATTAATTTAATTTCAGATTTCTCCTGTTCCAGTCAGAATTTTCCCCATCTTCTCTTGATGTTTTTTCCTCCCTTTCCTTCTTTTCCAAACCTGAGGTTTTTCCCGCCATCCCCTGAACCCAACAGCTGGGATTTTATGGAAAGAACGTGGAAAATTGTGAATTCCCAATAAAACCATCAAGGCTGGCAGTGCTGGGGGTTCCTCCCCGCCTTTCCTTCCATTCCATAGGATGAGGGGATTGGTGGGATCCAGCTGCTGGCTGGGGTTGGGACAGATCCTTAAAAACACTCAAAATTCCCAGGATTTGGGATCTCCTTAATGACAGACACCTCAGAGCTATCCACATGATCATTTCCCTTGGCTGCTTTTTTAGGGTTTTTTTAGGATTTCCCCACCCTCCACCAGGTAGAACAAATCCGCTCTGGAGCTCCTGATCCATCCCCTTTCCAAAGGGAAAAAACCCAATCCCGGAATGGTTGTTTTCCCAGGATTTGCCCTTCCTTGACCCACCCGGCCGCGGAATTTCATCCCCGTTGAGTCCTTTAAAAATCTGGGATTCGAGGCGGTGTCGGCCCCTTCTGGGGCCTCCTGTCCTGCACGGATCGCCCTCATTAGCCAGGGAAAGTGGGATAAACGGAACGGGCTGCACTCCTGGCACCATTCCCAACGCTTCCTCTTGGAAGTCCCCGCGATTCCGACGGATCCTTCCAAGCCTCCTGGTTGGTGACCGCTGCGGATTAGGGAAAGGCCATGGCTGCAGCATCATCCCTGGGGTGTTTTCCATAAGGAATTCCTGCTTTTTTGGGGGAGCTTCGGGGAGGCTGTTTACAACACCGGCCCCAGAATTCCGTTTGTCCTTGGAGGAAGAGGTTCTGGGAAGCTCTGGAGCAAAGCTTGGGAGCTGCCCCATCTCCTCTGGGAATGTGGAAGGAGTTGGGAATTGTTCGGAGCTGTGGCTGTAAACAGATGTTGCTTGAAGGGATCCTGGGCTGCTCATCCCTCCTCCCTTCCAGGGATGAAGGAAAACAAGGATTCATCCCAAAATCAGCGCTTTCCGTGGGAGTCGGGCTTCCCATGGGAGATAATGACCCCAAACCTGCCATTTTTAGCACCAAAATCTGGTTTGTGTTTAAAGAACAGGGGAGGGAAAGATCTGGGAGGAGCTGGAGTCGTTTATTTGCTGTTTTTTCCTGGTAAAAACATGGATTGGGAATGACAAAGCCTGATGGATGCTCGCTGGGCATCTGAACAATGAGAGAACATCCAGAGGGAAGCTGGAGGCAAATCCTGGGTTTATTCCTAAATCTTTCTTGTGGGGACAGGAAAAAACAACCCCGATGTGTCCAGAAGACAGAGCGTTCCTCCTCCTCCTCCTCCTCCTCCTCATTCTTCCCAAACCACAGGACCTCAGGGAAAGATTAAACTTCCTTAATGGATCCCTTTCCACAGCCTTTGCCTTTTCGACTCGGAATAAACACATTTGGGGCAAAATTCCCGGGTTTTCCAAGGGTTTCTTGTGGCGGGGATGGAGCCACGGGAAGCAGGGAAGCCGCTTCTCCTGGGGGATGGGACAGCTCGGCTCGGGGGACTGGAAGCACCCAGGAATCCTGGGAATTGTCCCCGTGCAGGGAGGTGGAGGTGGGATTTCAGAGGATTCCTGGCAGGAGTGATCCTGGAGAAGTCCCCAAGGCCACCGTGATCCCATTTGGAGCTCCACCAGCCGCTCCTTCCCTTTGGGATGATTTTGGAAACCCGGGACGCAATTCCCAGCATCCCTCTGCTGCCTGCAGGATCCTGGGGCAATCCCTGTTTTTCTCAGTTGTGAATGGGCTGCGAATTACCCTGAACGTGGATAAAATATTCCCGTGGTTTCATTCCTGCCCTGGAGGGGCCGGGATGTGCCGTTTTTCCAGAGCGGGAGCAGTTTGGGACGCGGCTGGGACAAAATTGGGAACAAACTGTGAAAAAAAATTGGGACAAAATTGAGACAAATTTTTTTTGTCTGTTCCTGCTTAGTGCTGGGTCTAAAATCAGGGAACTGGGAATTTTGTTTTATTGGGAAAAAAGGGATAAGAATGAAGAGGGAAAAAAGGAAAAAAACCCAAACAAGGGAAAACCTCACTGAGCGCATCGTTGGAAAAAGAAAAAATAAAAGGGAGAAAGGGGGAATGAAAAAGGGGAAAGGGAAAAGAGGGAGAAAAAGGAGAAGATAGATTAAATAAAAAGGGAAAATGTAAAAATGAATAAAGCCAAGGAGAAAAAATGCAGAAAAGTGAAAAGGGGGAATAAGGAGGTGGACAAGGAACAAATAAAAAAGGGGGGTAAAGGGAAAAAAGAGGGTCTAATGGGAGGAAAAAATTCTCCCCAATTCTCCTTTTTTTCCTTTTTACTTTTTACCCCCCTGCCACACACGTCATATACCTTTCCACAAAAATACAACTTCCAACCCTTCCCCAACACTCGCACATACCCATATCCCTTCCCCACATAAACACTTAACAATTTTCCACACATGATTCATACCTCTCACTCCCCCCCTTTTCCCATAGTCCCCCTTTTGTATACGATAATCAAACTTTTATCACCTCTTCTTCTTCCCCACCACGGTCAATGATGTCTCCACCTTTTCCCCTGCTGGTTCCCCTTGTCTTCCCTCCTCTCCCCCTTGCCCCTCCTGTGGCCCGTTTCCTGCTCCCCCTCACCCTGCTTCTACCCCGTTCCCCTCCCTCCCCCTCCTCTCCCGCTCCCCTAGGCCCCGGCCCCCTGTGCCCCCCTCTCCCTTTTCCCCCCTTTGTCGCCGCCAGCGCCCGGGCCCCCCGCGGCCGGGGGCCCGTCGGCCCCCCGGGGGCTCCCCTCGCCTGCTGGCCCCCCGGACGGCCGTGCTACACCCGTCCTGTGGGCCCTTCGTGGGCAAAGGAGTGAAAAAGAGGAACAAACTGGAGACACCAGGTACACAGAGGGGAGAGAAGGAGGGCAAAAGAGGGGAAAAAAGAAAGAAAAGGGGAAAAGCCGCTTTTTTTGGGGCCGCAGCGCACGGAGCGCTCCCTCCCGTCGCTTCCCCCTTGCCGGGGTCGGCGGAGCCGGCCGTGATTCATGGCTGGGGACGCGGCGGTGGCGGGGAGGATCCGCTCGGAGCCCCGGGAGCGGAGCCCCGGGAGCGATGGGAAGGAGGTGGGAGCTGAGGTAACGTCTGGGAGCTCCGGGCAGCTCCTCAATCTCCGTTCTCAGGGAAAGACAGGCGCTCCCTGGAGATGCCGCGGGCTCCGCTCGCTCTCTCCTGCCGGGCACGCTCGGGATGCGCCCTCTGCTCCATCCCCGCTCCCCGAGCATCCTCCGGCATTCCCGGCTTTCTGCCTCCTCCGGGATAATCCAGGCACACAATGGGAGCTTTGTCCGAGCCCCGGACTAAACCTGGCCGCCGGTTTCTGCTGGAGGGAGGGGCTGGTTCCAGGCATCCCGGGGGGGGAGCGGGATTTTGGGAAGGGGCTGCAGGGGAAGGGGAAGGGGAGGGGTTAAAGAGTTTGTGAGGCCTCAGCAAAAATCCTGAGGAGCTTCCTCCTCATTCCTGATCCCGGGAAGTGTCCAGGGCTGGGTTGGGTGGGATTTGGAACAACCTGGGATAGGGGAAGGTGCCCATGGATGGGGTGGGAATGGGATGGGATTCAGGGTCATTTCCAACCCAAACCATTCTGGGATTCTGCTCTGGAGCCAGGCTGGGAGAGCTGGGAATGTTCCCCTGGAGAAGGGAAAACTCCTCAGAGTCCCTGAAGGGGCTCCAGGAGAGCTGGAGAGGGACTGGGGACAAGGGACAGAGGGACAGGAGCCAGGGAATGGCTGCCACTGGGAAAGGGGAGATTGGGCTGGGATCTGGGCAAGGAATTGCTGGCTGGGAGGGTGGGCAGGGGCTGGGCTGGAATTCCCAGATTTGCTGTGGCTGCCCCTGGATCCCTGGGAGAGTCCAAGGCCAGGTTGGACACTGGGGCTTGGATCCACCTGGGACAGTGGGAGGTGTCCCTGCCATGGATGGGGTGAAACAGGATCACCTTTAAGCTCTTTCCAACCCAAACCATTCCATGATTCCATGAAAAACATGGAAAAGTCTGGACTGCTGAAAGCCAGAGATCCCAATCCAGGCTCTGCTGTGCCGCTCCCATTCCCAAACATCGGTGGAGGGGATCCCAATCTCCTGGGTGTGGAGAGGTTGGGCTGATCCTGGCTGGGCTCCTCAGGTCCCATCTCCCCACGGAGCTTCCCAGGGCCGAGTCTGGATTGGGACACGGGAATGGGGCCAAAACTCTGGGATGGAGGGAGAGCAGGATAAGGAATGTGGAATGTCCTCGGAGCAAGTTCAGTCTGGGGGGATTCGTGGGGTGCAGGAAGAAAATGTGACCCCGGAGGGTGGAAAAATGGGAAGAAGGATTTTGGGAATGGGGCTGGCAGGATACTGGGATGAGGAGAATAGGGAGGAATCTCCAATTTTGGGATGGGGTTTGTGGCTGGTTGGGCTCAGAATTCCTACTGGAGTTTGAGGGATGTGGATAAAAGAAGTTTTGGGATCTGATAGCCTGGAAAAAAGGAGGATACTGAGCACATGGATTTTCCTGCTGCCTCTTTGGGACCATCCTGGTGGAAGTTTTGGGCAGGGGACAGAGCCAAACCAGGAGAAATTAATGGGAATCACCTGTGGAAAAGGCAGAATATCCCTGTGGATAAAAGAGAAACAGGATGCATGGAGCAGGGATCCTGGAATTCCACACAAAAACACCCGGAACAAACCAAATTCCCAAAAATTTGGGAACCAGCTCCTCTTTTTTTTGGGGGGGGGCTCATTTGATTTCGCACAAATCCATCAGGCCTCGCCCCTTCCATTCCTCGGGAATGTTGGCCTGGGGAAGATGGAGCGCTCCCGGGGGGATTTTTCCAGGGAGATTATTTTAACAAGCACTTTTGTAGCCGGAAATCAGGGAATTTAACCTAACAAGGAACTACCGGGCCGGGGGGACGAATAAATCTCCTTCCCACCTCTTAATTTTCCAGCCTACGGAAAAGCGGCCTCGGAGTCCAAAGGAGAGGTGACCCCCAAGGCCATCCCTCATTCTGACACATCCATGCCTTGGCCCCTGCCTGAACCCTGTCCCGAAATCCAGGGAAAAAAATCCAGGAAACGGCTCCTTTTGTGCCCGGATCCCAGCCCAGTGTGGCGGGAACGTGCCGTGCTTCCCACCCAACTCCAGGTTTTTCAGGGAAAAGGGAGAGGTTTTGGAAGTTCTCACCCCAAACAGGGATGTTTTCCATGTTTTCCACCCAACTCCAGGTTTTTCAGGGAAAAGGGGAGTTTTTGGAGGTTCTCACCCCAAACAGGGATGTTTTCCATGTTTTCCATTGAATTCCAGGTTTTTCAGGGAAAAGGGGGAGTTTTCAGGAAGGTTCTCACCCCAAACAGGGATGTTTTCCATGTTTTCCACCCAACTCCAGATTTTTCAGGGAAAAGGGGGAGTTTTTGGAGGTTCTCACCCCAAACAGGGATGTTTTCCATGTTTTCCATTGAATTCCAGGTTTTTCAGGGAAAAGGGGGATGTTTTCAGGAAGGTTCTCACCCCAAACAGGGATGTTTTCCATGTTTTCCATTGAACTCCAGGTTTTTCAGGGAAAAGGGGAGTTCAGGGAGGTTCTCACCCCAAACAGGGATGTTTTCCATGTTTTCCACTGAACTCCAGGATTTTCAGGGAAAAGGGGGAGTTTTCAGGAAGGTTCTCACCCCAAACAGGGATGTTTTCCATGTTTTCCACCCAACTCCAGATTTTTCAGGGAAAAGGGGAGTTCAGGGAGGTTCTCACCCCAAACAGGGATGTTTTCCGTGTTTTCCACTGAACTCCAGGTTTTTCAGGGAAAAGGGGAGTTTTTGGAGGGTTCTCACCCCAAACAGGGATGTTTTCCATGTTTTCCACCCAACTCCAGGTTTTTCAGGGAAAAGGGGGAGTTTTTTGGAGGTTCTCACCCCAAACAGGGATGTTTTCCATGTTTTCCACCAAACTCCAGGTTTTTCAGGGAAAAGGGGAGTTTTAGGGAAGGTTCTCACCCCAAACAGGGATGTTTTCCATGTTTTTCCACCCAACTCCAGGTTTTTCAGGGAAAAGGGAGAGGTTTTGGAGGTTCTCACGCCAAACAGAGATGTTTTCCATGTTTTCCACCCAACTCCAGGTTTTTCAGGGAAAAGGGGGAGTTTTTGGAGGTTCTCACCCCAAACAGGGATGTTTTCCATGTTTTCCACCCAACTCCAGGTTTTTCAGGGAAAAGGGAGAGGTTTTGGAGGTTCTCACGCCAAACAGGGATGTTTTCCGTTTTTCCACCCAACTCCAGGTTTTTCAGGGAAAAGGGGAGTTTTTGGAGGTTCTCACCCCAAACAGGGATGTTTTCCATGTTTCCATTGAATTCCAGGTTTTTCAGGGAAAAGGGGGAGTTTTCAGGAAGGTTCTCACCCCAAACAGGGATGTTTTCCATGTTTTCCACCCAACTCCAGGTTTTTCAGGGAAAAGGGGAGTTCAGGGAGGTTCTCACCCCAAACAGGGATGTTTTCCATGTTTTCCACTGAACTCCAGGTTTTTCAGGGAAAAGGGGAGTTTTTGGAGGTTCTCACCCCAAACAGGGATGTTTTCCATGTTTTCCACCCAACTCCAGGTTTTTCAGGGAAAAGGGGAGTTTTAGGGAAGGTTCTCACCCCAAACAGGGATGTTTTCCTTGTGTGGCGTGGGTTTGTTTCCTTGGAGAGCTCAAAGATTGAATCCAGTCGAATTCCACGCTGGAATTTTTTGGGATTTTTCTTTTTCCAAGGAAAGAGGAAGCCGGGAATGCTTCTACTTTGGGAGGATTGGGAAGGAATTGCTCAACTGGGAGAAAAAGAAAAGGGGAAAATGACCCTCAAAAATCCAATTGCACACCAGGCTGGACATGGATAACACTGGAATTTTTGGGGATTTATCCAAGGAAAGAGCAAGCTGGGAATGCTTGCTTCATCCTTGGGAAGATTTGGAAGGAATTTTTTAACTGGGAGAAAAGGGGAAAAATGCCCCTCAAAAATCCAACTGCATGGATAACGCTGGAATTTTGGGGATTTTTCCTTTTCCTTTTCCAAGGAAAGAGGAAGCTGGGAATGCTTCCACTTTGGGAGGATTGGGAAGGAATTTCTCAGCTGGGAGAAAAAGGAAAGGGGAAAATGACCCTCGAAAATCCAGCCGCATGGATAGCACTGGAATTTTTTGGGACTTTTCCAAGGAAAGAGCAAGTTGGGAATGCTCCCACTTTGGGAGGATTGGGAAGGAATTTCTCAAGCGGGAGACAAAGGAGAGGGAAAAATTCCCCTCAAAATTCCAACAGCATCCCAGGCTGGCAGCGGATAAGGCCGGAATTCCGACTTTCATCTCGGAGCAGCGAGGAAAAGAAAGCAGAGCTTTCCACAGGAGTTAAAAATAAAGCCCAGAGCCCGGCCAGAGCCAATGGGATGGAGGAGCCGGGAATGGGATGGATTAACCCCCACTTGAGGCGTCTCCCTGCTGTTATCCGTGGATTCCAGGTGGGATTCCAGGCCGGGATTCCAATGGCAAGAGGAGGATTTCATTCCAGTTATCCCATCTGGAGCCATCCCTTGGAAAGATGGGAAGTAGGAGAAGGAATTTTGGGGTGCCATTCCTGATTTATCCCTATTATTCCAGAAATCAAAGGGGCAGTGAGATGGTTCATCCTGGAATTCCAGGGAAGGAAATTTGGGGGTAAAACCTCCGATCCCTGAGATTTTTCCATGATTTCCACCAGTCTGGGGTCAGGGCTGTGTTTTTGGGAGGATTTTGGAGCTCCTTGGAGGTCAGAAGGGCTCAGTTCCCTCATCCCGGGGGGAATTTCATTTCGAAATTTTCAATTCCAAACCTTTTGTTGTTCCAAAGGTTTGGAATTCCATGGACGAGTTTTCCCCCTTGGCAGGGGAATAACTCCACCCCTTCCCTGGGATCCTTTTCCAATGCTTGACAGCATTTTCCATGAAAAAAATGAAGAAATATTCCCGAATTTTCCATGAAGAAATATTCCCAAATATCCAACCTAAAACCCTCCTGGCTGGAATATTCCTAATTTTTGGGGCTGCCTTGCTGGAATAAAACAACACCACGGCCAAGGTGCTGAAGTTCAGCTCCCAGCTGGAATTAAATAAGGAATGAGGGTGGGATTCCCTCCATTCCCATTTTCCTGCCCTTTTCAGGAACAGCCATCCAGGAAAAGAGGCGGAGCTGCTTGATCTCCTTCTCTTTGCATGGAATTTTGTCGGAAATGTGGGATGGGGACCAGCACGAGACATGGAGCTTTGTGTGTCTCCAGCAGGGATCTCTCCATCCCTGGAATGTGCCATTCCCAAAAATCCAGCAGGGCAGTTTTGGACAAAAAAAAAAAAAAAAATTTTAAAAAATTCCACATTTTTTGGTTTTCCTCACACCCAAAATCCAGCCAAAAACGATGGAGTTTTTCCTCATTTTTCCTGCTTCCCAACAAAAAGTTCACTCCAAAGCCTCCCTTCCCATCGTTTTCCATTCCACATCCATTCCCTGACATCCTGTTTGTTGCTTTTGGCTCCCGGGCCGGGATTTGTTGGGAATTACAATGGAGTCTCTGTTCCCGGCGTGGTTGTGGAGTTGCCTTCAAGGAATTCCAAGAGCCGTCGGAATCCGTTCATCCCTCTTTTTTTTGGATTTCAAATGTAAATAAATTCAAAGGAAAATAATTATTCCCGGGATTTATTTGACAGTCAGGATTTCCCGACACCCAGCGAGGCCGGAGCTTTCGGTTCCAAGTCTTCCTTGGATATGGATGGATATTGATGGAAAAACTGGCTCCAGGCATCCCTCATGGACAAAATTCCCACTGGAAAATGCTCCAAACCTGTCCCTGGAAGCTGGAAATGTTTCTTGCCATGAAAAGGCTTCTGAACCTTAGGGAATTCTGTTTTCCTTAAAGAAATTCCCTGAAATGTTTCCATCTCTCCCATCCAGAACCCACCATCCCCCCTGGGTGAATCCTGTGGAATTCCCAGATCCTTTTGGGCTCATTTTGGGTTTGGAGCAGGTTGGACCCAACGTGGAAGGAATCACAAATTTCCTCCACCTCGGAATATTGGGAGAGAATTTTGCTTTTATTTTGGAATCATGGAATTATTTCGGAAAAGAGACCCTGGGACCATCAAGCCCCAAGGCCAACCCACCAAACCCTGTCCCCAAGTGGATCCAGGATTTTCAGGGATACAAGATTCCCGCAGCTACCTGGGCAGCCTTCTCCATGGCTTTCCAACCCTTTTGGTGAAGCAATATTTCCAAAAATCCAGCCTTTTCCATGGCTTTCCAACCCTTTCTGTGAAGAAATATTCCTGAAAAATCCAACCCTAATCTCCCCTGGTGCCACTTGAGGCTGTTTCCCATCATCCTGCCCCTTGTTCCCTGGGAATTCTTGGATTTGTGGTTTTTCCCAGGAATTCCCCAACCAGGATCAGCCTGGTGGTCCTGGAGGTCTTCATGGAATTCATGAGGAATTGTTCCCAAGGCAGAAGGGGAGAGCTTGGATGGGTCCTCTGCCAGTTTTTTTGGTGGGAAGAAGGTCTGGAATGTGGCTTTGGAGGTGGAGATGGTCAAAAAACAGGGAAAAACCTCTAGGAAAAATCCCTTTTCCCACCTAGGAATTGAGGGAGTGTCCCAAATCCCACCCACCTGGAAAAGCAGAACCTGGAGCTCAAATCTGTGGATTTGTATTCCAGCCCTGGAAGAGGTTTCCCAGAGAATTTGTGGATTCCTCATCCCTGGAAGTGTCCAAGGCCTGGTTGGAGCGGCCTGGGATAGTGAAAGGTGTTCCCATGGATGGGGGATGGCTTTGAGGTCATTCCATGATCCTGGAAAACATTCCACCTGCTTTTTATGGGAAAGAGCTCCAAAAAAATGGGAATTTGGTTGGGAAATGGCAGCGAGGGGCTGGGACAGACTGAAAGGACAAACGAGGAGAGAGGAGAGGGGACAGGAAAGGTCTTGTCCAGGAAAAACTGCTAAAAAAAATTTGGGATAACTGCTCAAAAATTTGGGATAACTGCTCGATAATTTGGGATCACTGCTCGATAATTTGGGATCACTTCCCTCTTAGGACGAGATGCTTTCAGGTGAAAATATTTCACTGAGGTGAAAATCCCATTCCACCTTTTTCTTTCCTTAAAAATCCACCTTTCAGAGATTCCCGATCCTCTAATTCCAAGTGGGAATGGTCCGGATCCCACCAAAAAACAACCAAAGAAAGGGATTTTTTCACTGCTCCTGCAACCTCCACTTGGCCGAGGGAGTTTCAGGCTGGGACTAGAATGGAATCATGGAATTCTGGAATGGGTTGGGATGGGACTTTCAGGATCATCCATCCATGGGCTGGGACACCTTCCACTATCCCAGGCTTTTCCAAGCCCTTTCCAGCCTGCCCAGAGGCTGGGAATGGGAAGTCTGTGACTCTGCCAGACTGGGAATTCCCTGCCTGGTTTTTATTGGATTAAGCAGAGGAGAATTCCCAGAAATCCGCGCTACAGCAAACATAATCCTTGGATTTCTGCAATCCATGGATTTACCAAAAGAAAATTGTGGTGGGATCCCAACCCCTCCCCAGCTTCCAGCATCTTCCTGAAATTCCAATTTAATTTCTTTTTTAAGGCATAACAAACTTCTCCCTTTGGAATGCTTTATCCCTACTGGGAGCAAGACCAATCCTAAGCCGAGGCGTTCCCAGTCAGGCTGGATAACACCAGGAGACAGGGAAGAGACCTGGGGAAGAGATCACATTCCCAAAGAAAATCCGTGGGAAGGAGCCAATCCTTGTTTTCCTCATTGGGATCTAAGGGATGGCAAGGAAACCCAAGTGCCAGGAGAATTTTGGGATCTGTTGCGATGCCAAATTCCCCCTGGAAAAGAGCAGAAATCAGCATTCCCTAAAAATCCAAGTGTTTTCCTGACAGCGATCAGCTCCAGATTGAAGCACTTTTAGGAGTTTTCCCTCCAGGACACAATTCCCCCTTTTTGGGGTGTTGTGGAATTTTTTTTGGTCTTTAATTATTCGGATTTCAGGGAGAGGAAGAATTCCTGTGTTTTCCATAAATTTAAAAGGAATTCTGGAATTTTTTTTTTCATTTTAGTGGACGCCGCTTTTTTGCCTGAGAACCCGCCAAAATCCCGGGATTTGAGGTGGAGATTAAAAGTAGGAATCAAAGATTTGAGGAGTAAAGAGAGCCGAGAAGGAGGAAAAATTCCACCTCCCTCCCCAAACCTCCGTCTTCCCAAGTTTTTCTCTTTTCTGCAGATCTGGAGGGGAAAAAAAAAATCTGCCAAAAAAATTGGGAAAGGAGCAGGTGACGGAGAGCTCTGTCACCGGGAAGAGCCCGCGGTGATCCAGGGCCCTTCCGAAGGAATCAGCGTCATCCCAGCTCCTCTCCCCACGGATTTCTTGGAGCTTTGTGCTTTGGAAATGTCACCGGAGCTGCCCAGGGTGGATTTTCTGGGAAAGGTCACCCTGGTGCTCCATCAAAAAGTGCCTTTTGCCTTTCATTCCGGAAAAAAATGTGGAAATCTTGAGTTGTCCCGACTGGAAGAAGAAATTGTTGGGGGTTTAGAACAATTATTTGGGAATTCTCACCCTTCGGAGCGGAGTTTTCCAGGTTTCTGGGCTCGGATGAGCTCCTGCCTTCATTTGTCCAACTGGACAAAATTCCTTTGGGTCCTAAAATGTTGGGAATGAGCCCCGGGAAGGTGCTGATCCCTTGGAAACCATTCCAAGACTTTTTTTTGTCCAATCCCAAAGCATGGGAAGCAAAAGGGAAACTTTCCTATCCCAGAGCATCCGGCAACTCTGTGAATGTTCCATCCCTCCTTCCAAACTTTAGGCTTGGATTTGGGATTGAGCAAACACACGGAAAAGCAGGAAAATCCACGGCTGGCGCAAAAAAGGAATTTGTGAGAGGATGTTCCTGAGTTTCCTCCCGGAGAAATCCAGGCTGGAATGTGAATTCCCCGGGGAAGCTGCCAGGCACAGGAATTTTGGGTTGAAAGTGGCACCAGAAGAATCCAGAATTTTTTTCTGCAATTTTGGCAGCTCAGGGAATTCTCTCAGTGTCACCAATTAATTCATTCCCTTCCCCCCCCCCCCCCCAAAAAAAAAATTAAAAATTATTGGAAAAATCAGAATTCCTAAATTCCTAATTCCTAATTCTGTTTTCTCTCAAAATTGCGCTCGATTTGGAATTTTCTTCCCATTTGAATTTAAAAAAAATTTGAATTTTAAAAAAATTCAAACCCATCCGAATTCCACAATTCAGACCCAGAATAAAACTTATTTTAAAAGAGAAAAGCTGTGGCTCGGGAATTCCATCATGAATTCCTGATTTGTCCCGAATTTCCAGTAAAAATCAGTTGCTCCCAGGTCCAATCCAGATCGTGAAGGATTCCAGAGGTCAAATGTTTGTCTGAGCCATGACTCCAAAAAACAGGGAGCAGATTTTTCCTAAATAAAACAACCACAGGAATTTCTGGGATCAAGTTTCCTCCAAAGTGTCCAAAATTTGTCCAAATTTCATCCAAAAAAACCTCGGCCATCCAAAAAAAAAAAAAGAAAAAAAAAAGGAAAACCATTTTCCACGGACGGTTTTCCAAGGGCAAGGTTCAACCACAGGAATTATGGGATGACATTCCCTGGCCTGCGCTGGGCAGGAATTCTGACTCCAAAAATAAAAATAAAAAAAGGAATTTTTATGCTCTGGTTTTAAAGCAAAAATATCGGGATGCCTTTGGAAGTTCTCCTGCCGAGGCTGGGTTTAATCGGAAAAGTCCTCTCCAGAAAAATCCTCTCCAGAATTCCAAGGTTAATAAATCAGCAGGACAACTGGAATTTGGGCTGGATTGGGAGTTTTCCAAGGAATATCCTGCAGTGGGAATTCGGGCCCTGCCGTGGTGGAATTGACCCATCTCGTCCTTTCTTCATTCCCGTCTCCCAGGTCGTGGATTTTCCTCCTCACTCCGGGAAATCCTGGATGGATCATTCCCTGCCTCCATGCTGGGATCAGCAGCCAGGCAGGAATTGCTGATGGAAAAGTGAGGAGAACATTCCCAGCTCCCAAATCCAGAGGCTGCGGAGCTCCAGGGAGTTGGGATCAGATTCCTTGGCCGGATCCCAACCAGAGGAGCCATCCCGGGTTTTCCAAACCCTTCTTGCTCCCCCACCAGATTCCTGAAGGATCATCCATGAGAATCCAACAGCACCTGGAGGAGGAGGTCTGGGAGAGTTTTATTCCAGAGGTTCTGGAGGGGCTTTTTGCCTCTTATTGGCTTTTTTATCTTTAATTAATTGGGGGGTTTTGTCTTTAATTAATTGAGGTTTTTTCTTTAATTAATTGGGGTTTTATTTTTAATTAATAGAGGTTTTTATATTTAATTATTGGGGTTTTTATCTTTAATTAATTGAGGTTTTTATATTTATTTAATTGGAGGTTTTGCCTTTAATTAATTGTAATTTTTTTATTGATTGATTAGTTTTTGGTCTTTAATCAATTGGGGGTTTTGTCTTTAATTATTGTCTTTTTTCTTGTTAATTAACCCTTTCTCATCAGGCTTTGAGCACCTGAGGTGGGGCCCAATCCCAGCTGAGGAAAGGAGGGAATTATTCCAATTGATCCGGCTCTAATTAATCTCAGTTTTCCTCAGGAAAAGCAGGGAGAAGCTTTTTCTCCCCCTCATTAATCACAGTGCCCATTCCACACAAATTCCCTGAAGTCTTCCCAGGAGCTGAAAAAACATGGAAAACCCAAAAAATATTAAATATGGGATTTTTTTTTTTTTCCTGATTTGTTAGGATTTTTAATCCCAAAAAACTCTGGGAGCAAAGGAGAGAATTCCCAGAAAAACCCAGCTCCTGTTTGTAGGATCTGGCTCTTGGTTCCTCCTGTTCTCCTGGAATTCTTTGGTGCTCCTGGCAGGAGAGGGAATGTTCCAGATCCGGACTTCCAGGAATTAAATTTGCCTTGGGAGAAATCCTTTGGATTGCTCCATTCCAGGATGAACGGGATCAAATCTAGGATTAAAACTGATAATGAAATTAGGATAAGTAATAGTTAATTACGCCATGGATTTAATCTTAAACAATCCAAATTATCCATCCTATTTCCAGGAAAAAGCTGGAAAAACCTTGGGAACCACATTCGGCCTGGAAGAGAAATGGGGATTGAGCAGAATTCCCTCATTTTCGGATTAAGGAATTTTTAGGGATTTCCCCAGTTCCTTGAACCAGGCCTCTCTGAGGGCCCAGAACTCCAGGAAAAAAGGGACATGAAAATCCCCTCGTGTGTTTCCTGATGGAATTAAATGATCAATTCCCAGAGGATTTGTCATTCAGAATCTTTTTCGGTGGGAATGATCCTCTGACCCGCGAGCAGGATTTGGGATTGGACAGGGAAGGGAGGGAAGGATTTACAGCTGTGGCCCCTTTTCCCATAAAGTTATTCCAAAGGACACTCAGCTCATCCCATAGAAAACCTGGATCCCCAGCTCAGAGCTGAGGTGGCAGAGCCAGATTCCCACTTTGGAATCTGGTGCCAAATATCCATGAATCCATGCGGAATGCATCCATTTCCTTGGCCATGATGTGGCTCCCAGGGATGAGATCCCGGCCAGCAAAATCCTCCAACAATCCCAAAAAAACATGGAAAAAATCCTGACAAAACTGACGCTGATCTGGAGAGGAAGGTCTGGTATTCCCAATTAACCTGTGCTTCCCAGAAAACCCAGGGATCATCACCTGCGAATCCCGGGATGAAGGATGGCGTGGTTGTGGCTGGGATTGCAGATGGATCCCTTGGGAGCCATGGAATTGTCACCAGGATCGAAATTTGGCACTGGGATTGTCCCTGCTCCTGTTCCTGGGAAGAACTCCAGATATTCCTGAGCTGGAGGTTGGAGATCTCCTTTATCCCTTTTTGTGATGGATCTGATAATTCCATCTGCAGCTGGAGCTGGGATTCAAGGCCTGGCTTCAGCAGGAAAACCTGGATGCCTAAAATTCCCTGGCAATCCCCAGGGGAGAACACAGGGACAGGGGTCCCTCCAGCCTGGCCGAGGATATTCCCTAAGAATTCCCCCTGGATAGCTCCAGCCACACCAATTCCACCAGAGGATTTCCAGAGGGTTGAAAACAAAGGATAATTTATATCCAAAGTCCTGGAGGTGGCGGAGGGAGCCGCCAGTGTGGAGACTTAATTGCAATTAACCCCCGGCTTCGGCACTCAGCTCATGGATTGCCGGAAAATTATTGTTCCCGAGGGTTTCCATTGGGAAACATCATCGGGAAATCCAATCCGAGAGTCTGGGATGGAAAACTCTGGCTCTGCGCCTCCCTCCCCGTGGGTGAATTCCATCGTTTCTCTTCTGAGTGGGGTTGGATTTATCAGGAAAACAGCCCCAGGAGGCTTTCCTGTCTTCCCATGGAATTCCAGCCTTTCCCAGTTTCCTGGCTTCCCTCTGTCCTGCCAGTGTGGCTCTGTGCAGGGATAATCCCAGCTGGTCCCTCTTGCAGTGTCAGGGAATTCTGGAATGGGTTGGATTGAAGGGATTTTAAGGATCATCCCATTCCCACCCCATCCATGGGCAGGGACACCTCCCGCTGTCTCAGGTGGATCCAAGCCCCAGTGTCCAGCCTGGCCTTGGGCACTGCCAGGGATCCAGGGGCAGCCACAGCAAATCTGGGAATTCCAGCCCAGCCCCTGCCCACCCTCCCAGCCAGCAATTCCTTGCCCAGATCCCAGCCCAATCTCCCCTTTCCCAGTGGCAGCCATTCCCTGGCTCCTGTCCCTCTCTCCCTTGTCCCAAATTCCAGCTCTCCTTGAGCCCCTTTAGGGTCTCTGAGGATTCCCTGGATTTTTCCCTTTTCCATGGGAAGATTCCCAGCTCTCTCAGCCTGACTCCAGAGCAGAGGGGCTGCAGAATCCTGGAATGGTTTAGTTGGAAAGGGATCTTAAATCCCTTCCCACTCCCACTCCATCCATGCCAGGGACACCTCCCACTGTCCCAGGTGGATCCAAGCCCCAGTGTCCAACCTGGCCTTGGGCACTGCCAGGGATCCAGGGGCAGCCTCAGCAAATCTGGGAATTCCAGCCCAGCCCCTGCCCACCCTCCCAGCCAGCAATTCCTTCCCTCTATCCCACCTCTCCCTGCCCTCTGGCACTGGGAATCCATTCCCTGTGCCCTGTCAAAATTCCCTCTCCATCCTATTTGTTCTGCAGGTGACATCAGTTTCCAAGCAGGTGAGCAGGACAATCCCAACCTTCCCTGGAATCTCCTGACTGGAGCCCTGCCAGGTTTGCAATTCCCACGGGAATTGTCACCGTATTCCAAATCTAGAAAGCCGCGATTGCTCGTTTAGAGCTGATTATTGGAAGCAGATTTATTAAGGATTAACGAGGGCAACGTGGGAATGATAAAACCCCTGGCTAATCTTCGGGATGGTTTTGATAATCCTCGAAAACCGGGAATGGCAGCCCAGGAAAATCCTTATCCAATAAATCCGATGGGAGGGGGTTTAATGGGACAGTTATCGTGTGTTTAAATATCAGCTGATTATTAGGAACACATTCCTTGAAAATTATCCCTGTCCCAGATCCTTATCTCTGCCACCACGGGATAAAACAAACACAGATGTTTTCCCAACCAACTGGGAGTGGATTTGAAAGGATATCTTGGTTTATTATCCCTATTTTTTTTTTCAGGGAATGCCGCAGAGCGTCTCTGTTTGCTCCCCATTCCTGACATATCCCGGAGGTTTTTCATTCCTGCCTCGCGTGGGGCTCAGCCAGCACGGAATCAACAAAACAATCGGGATCATCAGAATCCTGGATCGGGTTTTTATGGCCCCCCCCCAGCCCCAGCTCTCCGGCTGTTCCATAAACAAGGAAACTGGAGAGCTGTAAAACATCCCTGGGAAAAAAAAAGGAAAAAAATCCAGGCAGGGTTCAAAACCAGCAGCATCCCACGGAATTGAAGGAAAACAACCACGCGTGCTTGGAATCAAAGTTTTCTAAGCCTCTCTGGGAAGCAAAACAAGGCAAAATCCCTGGTTTTTTGCTGATCCAGCTGAGAGGCAGCGGGAGAGGAGGGAATTTCAGGCTGCACAGGATGGAGCGTCTGCCCGGCTCCCTCGAGTCTGATCCCGAATTCCTGGAGCAAAGCCGAGGCTCTGGGAGGTGAGGATGAATCCAGGAATCAGCAGGATTGTAGCTGGGGTGGGGTGGGGCTGCCTTGCTCCTGAATCCTGGCAGGGAGAGCTTTGGGAATGCTGTGGATATTCCAAAGAGGTGCCCCGGCTTCCTCACTTCCCTGATCCACATCCCCTCCTGGCTCTCAGGACCCCTTCCCAATCCCAAACTTCCCAAGTTCCCCTCTTCCCAAACACTTCACTCAGTCTGGGAAGAGAATGAAGACCAGAGGTTCCACCTTGATCCAGGTGTTATTCCCTGATGCGTGGGAAATGTTTTCTCTTCCTGCTGGTTGGAAAAGGATGGGATAAACAAGACAAATTTATTATTATTACCATTATTATTATTATCATCACTATTATTTATGTTATTAATATTTTTATTATCCAGGTATTAATCCAGCTGTGTTCCTTCTTCTAATTCCCTTTGGAAAACTCCCAGGAAATGCTCCTAAGGTCTGGCTGTGAGAGTTCTCTCCTCCGAGAGAGAGAGGATGGATCCACGGATGCGTGCCTTGGATTTCGGGAATGGGACCCTCAGGAGCTCCCTGGAGGCTGGGATGGGATTTCAAGGAGGGACAGCTCCCTTATGGAAGTGCTGGGAGGGACAAGGAATGATCATGGGATCATGGAATGGTTTGGGGTGGGAGGGACCTTAAATTCCATCCATTCCCACCCTGTGCCATGGGCAGGGATGCATTCCATTATCCCAGGGTTCTCCAGCCTGGCCTTAGACAATTCCAGGGATGGGGATCCCCAACCTTTTCTTTTTCTTTTCCTTTACTTTTCCTTACTTTTTACTTTTTCCTTTACTTTTTCCTTTCTTTTTTCCTTTCCTTTTTCCTTCTTTTCCTTTCTCCTTTTCCTTTTTTTTCCTTTCCTTTTTTTTTTTTCCTTCCTTTCCTTCCTTTCCTTCCTTCCTTCCTTCCCCTCTTTCCCCTTCCCCTTTCCTTTTTTTCCTTTCCGCCTTCCCCTCCTTCCTCCTCCCCCCCCCCCCCCTTTCCCCCCGCCCTTTTCCGCCTTTCCTTTTCCTTTTCCTTTCCTTTCCTTCCTTCTCTTTCCTTTCCGTTGATCCTTTCCTTTCCTTTCGCTTTTCCTTTCCTTTTCCTTTCCTTTCCTTTCCTTTTTCCTTTCCTTGCCTTTTCCATTCCTTTCCTTTCCTTTCCTTTTCCTTTCCTTTCCTGTTCCTTTCCTTTCCTTCCTATTCCTTTCCTTTCCTTTCCTTTCCTTTTCCTTTCACTTTCCTTTCCTTTCGCTTTTCCTTTCCGTGTCCTTTCCTTCCTTCCTGTGTCCTTTTCCTTTCCTTTTCCTTTCGGCTTTCCTTTCCCTTTCCTTCCTTTCTTTCCTTTGCCTGTTCCTTTCCTTTCCTTTCTTTCCTTATCCTTGTCCTTTCCTTCTTTTCCTTTTTTTCCTTTCCTTTCCTTTTCTTTCCTTTTTTCCTTTTTCCTTTTCCTTTCCTTTTTCCTTTCCTTTCCTTTCCTTTTCCTTTCCTCCTTTCCTTATCCTTTGTCCTTTCCTTTTCCTTTCCTTTCCTTTTCCTTTTCCTTTTTCCTTCCTTTCCTTTCCCTATTCCTTTCCCTTTCCTTTTTTTGTTTCCCTCCTTTTTTCCCCCTTTTTCCCCCTTTTTTTTTTAAACTTCCCTCTTTCCCATGTGCTCCAGGACAAGGAGCTGCTGGACCCCAATCCTGTCGCAATTCCCCCTTCCCACCCCCTTTGGAATTATCCCACTCTCACCTCCAACATCTGAATCATTTCTGTCCCAGGGATCCCAAGGGTGTGATTCCCACATTTCCTTATCTCCCAGACTGATCATGGAGAGACTGCAGATGGAAAGAACACCTCTGATGTCACCTCTGGGATCCCGCGGGAGCAATCCCTGATTTTTCCTTCCCTTTTCATTCTCTGCTGCTCCGTCCAGCTCCAACCGAGCTCTTCCCAGAGTTTCCCTGGGGGATCCGTCGCATCCTTGCGTTTCTCACTGTCAGGGAACATTTCCTGAGATTCAGCTGAAATTTTCCTTTTCCTTAAATTCATTCCGTTTCCACCCCTCCCCTGGACAAACTCTCCTCCCTGGGATTTCAGACCCTTCATGGATTTGGTCATTCCGAGTGAATTTAGGAATCCGGATTTCTGTAGCTTGGATTTGTTTTGGGAAGCCCCATTCCGATATCCAGGGGCATCAGGCTCATCCCTCGTTACAGCCCAGGCAGGACCCTGGAGGTCACGAGGTCCCCACTGAGGTCCCCATTCTCCCAAATTCCTGGAAACCCAAAATCCAAAGTTGTTGGATGTCCAGTGCAGAACAGAACAGGATTGCAGGAATATTTTATGGATTGACTCCAGTTTATGACCCTCATGGTTTTCCCAAATTCCTTTTCCAACCCTTCTGTCCTAATGTCCAACCTGGCCTTGGACTCTCCCAGGGATCCAGGGGCAGCCACAGCAAATCTGGGAATTCCAGCCCAGCCCCTGCCTACCCTCCCAGACAGCAATTCCTTCCCAAGATCCCAGCCCAATCTCCCCTTTCCCAGTGGCAGCCATTCCCTGGCTCCTGTCCCTCTGTCCCTTGTCCCCAGTCCCTCTCCAGCTCTCCTGGAGCCCCTCCAGGCCCTGCCAGGGGCTCTGAGCTCTGCCTGGAGCCTTCCCTTCTCCAGGGGAACATTCCCAGCTCTCCCAGAGCAGAAGGGCTCCAGAACCTGGAATGGTTTGGATTGGAAATGACCTTAAATCCCATCCCATTCCCACCCCTTCCATGTTCAGGGACACCTCCCACTGTCCCAGGTGGATCCAATGTCCAATGTCCAACCTGGCCTTGGACACTTGCAAGGATGGAGCAAAATGCCACAAATTCCCCTGGATTCCCCCTCGCTCATTCCAGCCCCTGGAGCTGTGTGGGGCAGATCTGGAGTGTCCAGGTTCTCCCAGATTTTTCCATATGGGAATAAACAAAAACAACTCAAGGCTGGCTTTCCTTGGTCTGGCCTTGGGGTGGGGCTTGGGGGATGTTTTGATCTGAGCTGCAAAAACAAGCTGGGCTTAACCAAGCCAAGCAAACCTGGTGGATACCTGGAAAAATCCCCAGGGATCCAGATCCAGAGAAGTTTCTCCCACAGTCCTGGAATTTATGACCCCTTGTTTGCCATCACGCAAAAAAAATCGTGATGGCAATTCCTAAATTGAGGGAATGGCTCATGGGATTGAATCCCTAAAATTGAGGGATTTGCTCTTTGAGAATCCCTGAAATTGAGGGATTGTCTCTTAGAGAATCCCTAGAATTGAGGGATTGGCTCTTGGAGAATCCCTGAAATTGAGGGATTGGCTCATGGAATATCCCTAAAATTGAGGGATTGGCTCTTAGAGAATCCCTGAAATTGAGGGATTGCCTCTTGGAGAATCCCTTGATTTGAGGGATTGGCTCATGGAATATCCCTAAAATTGAGGGATTGGCTCTTGCAGTATTCCTAAAAAAAAAATCGTAACAATAATCGTAAAAATAATCAGGAATCTCTCACATCGTCCACTGAGCTTCCTGAATTTCTCTCAGAATTTCCAGGAAATTCTGAGGGTGATTCCAGGGGCTGAGTAACATCCACAGTGTTCCGTGGCACCAGGTCCAAGGTCGGAAGTTGTTTCCAACAGCTCCTGGAAAGAGAAGATTTGTGACAACAAATAAATTCGTTGCCATGGCCGACAGTGATATTCCCATGGTTTTGAAAAGGTTGGGAATCAGGAACGTGATCCTGGAGGGCTTTTCCAACTTTAATGAGCTTGAAATTCCGTGATTTTCTTAACTAGTTAACTCCTAAATTCTTAATTATTAGATTTCGGTTTCATTGGATTATTAATTAGATTTTCCTGCAAACAGATCCACAAATATCCCAAGGGCCGTTTTTTCCCTAATATCCCTAATTAGCCTTGGACAAGGGATCTAAAGGAGGAAATTAAGGAAGGTCTGGAATTCCCTTGCAGGGAATGCACCAATTAATTGCAATCCACTGACTGAGAAATTTAGGGTCCAACACTGATCAGCATCCCAAGATTCCTGGTTTTCCTAAAGGGCCTGTCTCCACAAGGATTTGTCCAGGTTTTTCATCATCCATGGATCCAGAGCTGTCATTTCCAAGAGGAAAATTCAACTCGGAGTCCTCAGGCCTTCTCCAGGTGCCGCTTTTCCCAAATTCTTCCATAGGAATGGATGTAAATTCCATCTAAATCCATCTCCCAGTGATGGATCCTTATTCCCATCCATATGGATCATCCATGCCTGAGGGACAGGATCCACCTGACTCCAAGGTGTTTGTTGTTCCCGGGGTGGAGAATCCCTAAAACTGAGGGATTGGCTCATGGAATATCCCTAAAATTGAGGGATTGGCTCTTGCAGTATCCCTGGAATTGAGGGATTGGCTCCCAAAGTCCCAGTTCCACCAGCAGGGAGAATAAGAGGCTTCAAAGTGAGATCCCAAAAACCAACTTAGGGACAAAGGATCCACTTGGGATCACCATAAAAAGCACACAAAGGGCAGGGAAAATCCCTCAACACCAGGAAAAATTCTTCCCTGGGAGGGTGGGGAGGACAAGGCACAGATTCCCAGGAATACTGGGTGTCACATCCGGGAGTTCCTTGGATGCCTGCAGGGATGGGGACTCCACCATTCCCTGGGCAATTCCAATGCCTGACCACCCTTTCCATGGAAAAATTCCTGCTGATGTTCAGCCTGAGCCTCCCCTGGCCCAGCCTGAGGCCATTCCCTCTTTTCCTGTTGTTCCCTGGGAGCAGATCCCAAATCCCCCTCCAGTCAGGGAATTTCAGAGAGGGAGAAGATCCCTGTGGATCCTCCTTTTTTCCAGGCTGAGTCCCTTTCCCAGCTCCCTCAGGAATTCTTCAACCCCTTCCCAGCTCCGTTCCCTTCCCTGGACACGCTCCAGCTGCTCCATGTCCTACCACCGGACACAGAATTCCAGGTGTGACCCCAGCAGAACCCAGGACAAAAATGAATTCAATTTGTAATGAACGCTTTTAATTGGATGAAAATAAATAAACCAGATCCAGTGAAAAGTCGATTTTCCTTTACCCATCCAAGCTTTGAAGGTATTTGTGTCCCATCTGCCTGCAGTTCCCACATGGAAAGAGAATTCCTCGGAATTCCTGGGATTTGCCCCTTTTCCCTGCTTAAATTGGAGGGTCTTGAGCTTGTCCTTGCTGCCAATAGGATTAAACCCAATTTCCCTTAGAATTTCCAGGAAACTGGGATGGTGAATCCTCTGCCAGCACCCTTGAAAATCCATGGATTTTGGCCCCATTCCAGGACCTGCCCTCCAGGATGTTGCTGCCCGTGTCCAGCCCAACAAAGCGTGACTCAGGAGAGGGAAATCCCTCCTTTTTCCCAGGAGGCTCCTTCGGAGGCTGCCGCTCTGTCTGGCCATCGAGAGATGCTTCCTGACCATTCCATGGAAAGTTCCCTCCTCTCCTTTTCGCCTCCTTGCTCCCGGATAACAATCCGGGTTTACAAATAGGGTGGGAGCAGGGAAATCCCATCTGAGAGAGGTGGGAGGGAGCTGGAATCGGAGTGAGGTCCTGGAGAGAGGCCCCCTCCCTTCCTGCTGGATCAGGGGAGAATTTGGGATGCTGAGGGTTGCAGGGCCTCTTCTACAATCCAAGGAATTCTTTGGGAAATGGGGGCGTTCGCTCCCTGCCTGCTGCTGGAGGGAAGTGGCTCTGGCAATGCTGTGGAGGGATTCAGACTGGGAATGGAACAACACTCGTAAAATATCCATAAAATATAAATATCCATGGGATAGAAATATCCATGGAATAGAAATATATTAAAAATATAAATATCCATACAATAGAAACATACAAAAAATAAAATGTCCATGCAATATAAATATCTATAAAATATAAATAATATCCATCAAATATCTCGATCCCACAGGAGCTACTGGCGGGAAGAGGTTAAAATGGAACACAGATCCAAGGAAAATTGCTGCGGAGGAAGGCAACTCCCAAGAAATTCCAAAAGTTTCCCAGATTTGCCCTGGCTGCCCCTGGATCCCTGGAAGTGTCCAAAGCCAGGTTGGACTCTGGGGATTGGAGAAAGCTGGGATAGTGGGAAGTGTCCCTGAGCATGGAATGAGAGGAGCTTTAAGGTCCTTTCCCACCCAAACCATTCCAGAATTCTGCAGCACTGTTTCCCCTTCCCAAATGGATTCAACTCCGCATTCCATGGATGCAGATCCCACTGGGATCCAGGGACACCTGGAAGAGAGATCTGAAGGTTCATTATTAGGATCCTAAATGTGCAAGCTGCTTTTGTTCCCAAAAATTTCCTGGAGCATGGCTGGGATAAAGCCTGATCCACAAGGACTTTCTCTTCCCTGCTCCTAAATAACTGGAGTATTCCAGAGGTTCCTTCTTATGGGATTTAAGGCACATTTGGGAATCTTATCCCTGCTCACGGCAGGGGTTTCGGATTATGAGACCTTTAAAGTTCCCTTCCAACCCAAATTATTCCAGGATTTTGTGATGAATGGATCAAAATAATTCAGGGATTTCTGTGCCTGGGCTCTCCCTCTCTCCCAAATTCCCAGGGAAGGACTGGGCTGCATCCACATCCCTATTTTTAGTCTATGGATTCATCCCACCTCTCCCAGGGCTTGTCTGGAATGCTTAAATTGGTGTTTGGCTCTCCCCAGATTTTCCTGATGGATGGAGCAGGGATTGGGCACCTCCAGAAAACAATTTTGGGATTGGAAAACAGGGAGCACGCTGGGCTTTTGGAATCTCATCCATCACTTTGGAGTTTCTCCAGAAAAAAGCCAGTTTGGATGTGAGTTCCAACCCATTTTGATCCCAGTGCATCCCAATTTTGTGTTTTATTCGGGAAAAAAAAAAAAACAAAGGGATGCTCCAAAAGAATCCGAGGACACTTTTTTGTCCTGGTGCACATTCCCAAGGGCTGGATTGCACCCTGGGGAAGGCACAGGAGGCCTGGGATTCTCCTGGATCCAGGAAAGCGGGGAAAAGAGAGCAGGAACACGCTCCGTGTGTGGCCTCTGGAGTCCTCTCCTCCAGGAAAACTGAGGCACCAGGTCCAAGCCCAGGGCTGAGCACCAGGAATTCGGGAGTTCTCCTTGACCGTGCTTTGGCCCGGGATGAGCAGCTCCCAAGTGATTCCTTTCCATTTCCCCACCTCCTCCATAAAAAAAAAGAAAAAAAAAAATCAGGGAAAAAATCCTTTCCCCATCTGGAGGATTAAATGTTTAGGAGGGAATCCAAGCTCGGCCGAAAGCGGTGGCCAAGCTCCCAGAGTTTCACCGGGAAAAAATTTCCAAGTACTAAGTGCTCCGGAGCTTTGAGAGGGAAATTTCGGAGGCTTTCAGCTACTGCCCAAAAAACAGGAGAGGCCTGGAAAAATCCCTGGATCTGCTGCTATCTCGGAGCGATCTCCCTTCATCTTCCCTTTGAAAGCTGGATGTGGATTGGAACCAAAGCCGCAAAATCGGAACGTTCCTGCATTTTTGGGAAGGTTTTGATCTCCAGGCTGGATCTGCAGTGGGAAATGTGCTTTATCTCGATAACCCGGGGCAAACCAAATCCTCCATCTGGGGATTTTGGGAAGTGGGGAGGGTCCACGTGGAGGTTTTCCAGTGGGAATCTAAAGCTCAGCTCATCCCCACGTTCTCCTGTTTGGATCCTTATCTGTCCATCAAGGTCAGGGTGAAATGTGGGATCTCTGCAGGGAGACAGGCAGGAAAATTCACTGACTGTTGAGAATTTCCAAAAACGTAGCTGAGAATGGGAAACGTTGCCAGAGAAAGGCCTGGATTGGCTGGATAGGGGCCTTTTCCTGCCGCTGGGAATTCTTTCAGGATCAGCAAATGACCACATTGAAGGTCAAGAGCCACTTAAACACCCTCCAGAATCTGATGGATTTTAATTAATCACCATCCCCAGCATTCCCTAATTCCCGAGGTGTCCGTGGGCAGAGAGTATCACCCAGTGGCAGATAAAATTCCTGCTGTTATCCTGAGGGGAAAAAAAAAAAAAATCAGTGGCAGGCCTGGAACGGGGCATGCCGGGGCTTCAAAGTCTCTTTTTCTGGCTGAACCAACATTTTCTTCGCCGTTTCTTTTTTTGTTCTTGCAAAAGTGAGAACAGGCGAAAGGATAAGGAATGATCCATGTGTTTTCCTGCCTCCCATCCGTGGCCTTTGGCCCTCCCGAGACCTCCCTCACGCTCCTGGCCGTGCCTGGGGTGAGGATTTATTGTGGAATTCCTGGGCCAGGGCAGGCCGGGGGATATTTTGGGAGCCAGGCCTGGCTGACAAGTCCTAACAAGGCCAAGCTTAGAGTGCAGACATCAGCCATGACTCAACAGGATGTGCTGGGCCTAAGCCAGGCTTAGGCCGCTGTTCCTGGCCTTCTGAATCATTCATGGAAAAAAAAAAGAAGAAAAAAGGGATTAAAGAAAAGCCATCCCTCTGCTGCCAGCCTTTTCCATCTGTTTTTAACTTGGGGATGGCCTTTGGAAGGTAGGGGAGGTTTTTTGTTGGGATTTAACTCCACAAACATCTTGGAATACGCACGGCAGCGCGGCCGGCTCCGGGATTTGGGGGTTTGGCTACTGGGATGTTTTTTGGGAAGCGGGCAAGGGGAAAAGGCTCCGTGAAAGTGGTGTGGGTGTGGTGGAGGGGGATTCTGGGACCTGGGAGGGCTCTGTCTCCGAGGGAAAAGGTGTTTCCTTCCTAAGGAGAGTTTTCCACATTCCTCTCGGGAACGCAGGAGTCCAAGCAGGGTCACTGCTGCTCCTGGGCTGCCACCAGCAGGAAAACCCTTTGGGAATTTGCCCCCGTGCCAAGGTGTGGCCTGGAGAGGTCCTGGCTGCTCCATCCCTGGAAATGTCCAAGGATTTGGAACAACCTGGGAGAGCGAGTGGCATCCCTGTTCATGGAAGGAGAGTTGGGATGATCCCTGAGGTCCCTTCCCACCCAAACCATTCCATGATTCCCTGTTTTTCCACGGGTGACTTCTTGCAACCCCCCACCCTCACACAGGGAATCTTTCCAGCATTTCCCTGAGCATGTTCGGATATTCCCCGTGTCCAGCCTGGTACTTCCCAGTGGAAAGGAATTTTTCCCTGTGGATGAGCATTCCCTTTGGATCAGAGGAGGTTCCTTGCAGGAAAAGAACCATTTATTGATGGATAGATCACACAGAATCCAAACGCGAAGCTGAATTCACATTTTTATGGCAAATCCCATCTGAGTAAAGTGAAGGAAACTTGGGAATGATGATGCTATTCCACCTGGAATATCAGCCCCCCACAAAGGATGGATTGCTCCGCTCATTTTGAGCAGGTTTTTTTTTTTTTTTTTAGGAGAAGCCACAGAACCTGGAAAATTTGGGAGCCAAATTTGTGCCTCTCCTGGCCCAGGCAGCGAATCCGTAGCCAAGCAGTAAAAACCTGGATGGAAAAAGCAGGGAATATTTCAAGGAATCACGTGCAGGGACTATTTTTGAGGAAGATTCATTGCCTGGATAAATCTCAGCTGGAGAAGAACTCTGGATCTTTGGAGGGAGAAATGATGGATTACAAATTGATCCCAAACAAAGAAATTCCCGCTGTTGTATAGAAATAGGATTAGGAAAAGAGGCTTCCAATGGAATTAAATAGTTCAGGATTGGCTAAACCATGGCAAGAAATTTATGGATAATCTGGAGATTTCTCTTGGAACATGAGTGGGATGATTGAAGAGATGACACAGAAGTAAAACTTGGATGAGTCCGAAAAAATGGGCGAAGGAAAAGCCAATCAGAATTACACAGAAAAAGGAAATAATTTTTGTCCAAAAGTTTTCCAGAGGAAACTGAGGTTGGAATTAAGGTTCACTTTCCTGAGGTGAAGGAAGCAAAGCTCCCTTGGGAAGAAAAGCTGGAATCTCCATCACTCCAAGCTTTAGGAGGATGCTGGATCTCCCAAAAATATCCAAGGGAAAATGGGAGCAGAGAACAAACTGGAAGATCTCCTGGATTTCTTCTGCACTGCTGATTCCGAGGGACAATCCCACGGAAATGGGCGTTCCCGGGCAGCCGAGTGCTGTCCCTGCCACCCTGCCTGGAAGAAATTTTCCAAGGAAAAGTCACAGGAAGGCCGAGGTGTCCCTGAAGCTCCCGCTTGTTTTCATTTTGCAACCAAAACCTGACACCCACCAGGGGAATTTCCCTCTCCCTCTCCTTGGCTTGGGATGGGAAATATTTCTCCAAAATTTTTTCTTCTTCTTTCCCTTTTTCTCCCCTTTATTTTTTAATGCTTCCCTTGGGAGACCACGGGCAATCCGGACCATATTTCAGGGGGCTCCAGGAAATTCCCGGTGACTCAGGAGGATGTAGGACACTTCAGCCCCTCACTGCCACATTCTCCACCCTCGGAGCCACGGGGCACCGGAAATCCCGGGAAATTTTGGAAAGGATGGAAAGAAATGACAAATATCTGGTGAGCTTGTGGTTGGCCTGGAGGTAAAACCAGTCAAGGATGGGTCAAGCCAGCTCCGGACAACCAGATCCCAGCTGGAATTTCAGGAAAATATGGATGTGGAGTCTCCCATGGATTGAGCCTTCCTTGGTTGCTTTGTGGTGTCTTGAGGAAAAAAAAAAATCCAAGATAATATCCAAGAGGAAGAACCATCTCCCATTTCTGGAGGAAGCCCCTGGATCCCAAGAAAATCCAGTTGTTCCTCTGTTTTTCCATCTCCACAAATCTCCAGTGCCTTGGGAAAAGCTCTGGAGCCAAATGGGGTGACTGGAAATGCCAGGAGAAAGGAATATTTTATCTTGTGAACAGGATTCCCACTCTCAGGGGTTGGAAGACACCTCTGGCACATGGAAAAGGGATTTGATCTCCCCATGGATACCTGGGAAGTGGATCTTGGACTGATCCACCTCTGTCCAAGCACATCCCAGGTATTCTGCTCCATGTCTTTGCTTCCCAGGAGCTCCTGGATCCCTCTGTGGGTGCAGGATCCAATCCCAGACATTGGATCACGTCTCTGCCAGCCAGGAAAACCCTGGAATGCCCTGGGAGAGACTGGGATGGGAACAATCCAGGAACTGGGATGCAAAGTTTTCCCGGCTGGGTGATTTAGAGGAGCAGAGCCTGATGTGGGGGTGACAGCAGGGTCTCCATGAGATGTGCCACCACCTCAGAACAATCTGGAAGTGCAGGGAGCTGGAATTCCAGACAGGAATTCCAGAGCCTGGTGCTTGGATATTCCCACCTCCAAACCAGACTTTTCCAGCAGGCAGGAAAAGCTCGGCCCGTCCTGGCCACCAGCGTGTGACCTCGGTGTGACCGATTCCACCCGGGACACGGCGGGGAGCTCCACGTCTCCCTTTTTCCCTCTTTTCCTTCCCTCCCTTCTATTTTTTTTTTCCTCCTTTATAAATAGAACTCGCTGCCTTTATGCCAATAAAAACCAGGAAAATTTCAGGCTGTTCCCTGTAATTCCAAACCTGCCCAGGGTTGGAATTGTCCCAGTAGGGTCATGAACTCTTTTCCATACATCCCGGCCCTCTATTTTTAACCTGGAGCTGGCACCGGGATATTTCCATTGCTGTTCCAAGGGGAAAATCAGGAACAGAAAATCAACTAAAACTTCAGTGCTTTCACACATTCCCAAGAAATCCAGGCCGAGGTGCGATACCCAACCTGGAACAGGGAAAAGCAGGATGGCCTCTGGAGAATTTAAGGATCATGGAATAGGTTGGGTGGGAAGGGAATTAAAGATGATCCAGTTCCAACCCCAACCATGGCAGGGACACCTCCCACTGTCCCAGGTGGATCCAAGTCCCAATGTCCAACCTGGTCTTGGGCACTGCCAGGGATCCAGGGGCAGCCACAGCAAATCTGGGAATTCCAGCCCAGCCCCTGCCCACCCTCCCAGACAGCAATTCCTTGCCCAGATCCCAGCCCAATCTCCCCTTTCCCAGTGGCAGCCATTCCCTGGCTCCTGTCCCTCTGTCCCTTGTCCCCAGTCCCTCTCCAGCTCTTCTGGAGCCGTTTTAGGAACTCTGAGGATTCCCTGGATTTTTCCATTCTCCAGGGGAACATTCCCAGCTCTCCCAGCCTGGCTCCAGAACAGCTCCACAGACAGGGTCTCACCCCCTGTCCTGGGAAGCTGTGCCAGGCATGGAGATCCCTTTCCATGAAGAAATTTTCCCCAGTATCCAACCTAAACCTCCCCTGGTCCAACTCGAGGCCGCTTCCTCTCACCCTGTCCCCATCCCTGGGCCGGGTCCGTCCCATCCGGAACAATCTGGAAGCTGGGAGCCAAAGGGAGGAAACCTTTGTAGCTTTTCCAGCTCCACGCAACCAGGGAATGTTGTTCCCAAAACCCTTTGGCCCAAAGGCTCCTGGCCACAGGGACTTCCCAAGATCCATCGGGAGGGCTGAACTTCCCGCCGGGTGTCCAACCAGGACAAAGCCCACGTGCCAAGGCAATAAAAGCAGCTTTGGAGGCACATTCCTTTCCTTTCCGGCTCCCCGCCCTGCCTGACTCATCCCGATCCATACCCATTCCCTCTTTTCCTCCAGGAGATGACTCCAAAGGCAGTTTTCTGGGCCAACATCTGGAGCCGGGTGGCCACATGAAGGCCGGGACCTGCTGGAGCCATCGTGTCCCAACATCTGGAGAGCTGCTTAGTCCAAGGTCAGAGGCCTGGAAAAGCTTTTATCCAGAAAAAAAAAAAGTCCCGGAATCTCCCTTGGGAACAAGGGGTATCTACAAGAACTTTCCTGTTTCTCTCTTTTTCCCTGGATTGGCAAATCCACGGAGCAGAAGTTGTGACTTCTTCCTTGGAACGGGAACAATGTTAAGGCACAAAATATGGAATAGGAGGAACGTAAACTCATGGATTGGCTGGAATGGGGTTTATTCCCTCAGCCCTTGAGCCACTGGGATGAGGGGAAGGAGAAGGAAAGGAGGGAGGGGTTTTTCCAGGAGCTCCGTGGGAAAAGTGTCCATGGGAAGGTTTTGATGGATGAAGGGATTTTCCTTCCGTTTACAGCCAGTGACCCGAGGGAAGATTTTCCTGGAATCTCCCTGACTGTGGTTGGGATCTCCTCAGCTCCCACCTCGGAGCACAAACCTCCCTTCCCTGCAAACCTTCCCTAGGGAAATGGCTGGATGAGATCCATGTTTGGGAATAGTTCAGGAAGTGGTATCATTCCTTCTTTGTCCTTTCTTCTCATCCTGGGAAGGTTTTGATCCCTCAATCCCTGGGTGTTTTTGCCAGGAGCTGGACTCCAGTGATCCCCATGGATCGCGTCCTCCCAAGATATTCTGGGATCCCATGATTCCATAATTCCATGCTGATAATGAGGGGCGCAATCCCATTCCCTGTGCACGGCCAAGATGCCATGGGATACCCGAGGCACCCACACGGGAATGGTTTTGGAGCAATGGAAGATCCTGGGAATTCTGTGCTGTGGTGGGAGGTGCAGAGCAGCGGATTGAGCCAATTTGCTGGAATTCCTCTTTTCCAGGCATGTGGGATGCACTAATCCCAGTAATATTCCCAGAACACTGCAGCACCATCCGAAGGCACTTCCAGCAGCTGCTCCAGGGACCAAATTCCACAATATTCCAGGTGGGATTCCTGGATTTTCCAGTGGATCACAATCATGTCAACCCCTCCTCCATGCCTCAGTTTACCATCTCTAAACTGGGGACACAAACCCAGGTGGTTTCTCCAAGTGCCACGGATTTGGGATTTTTTGGGATTCGATGGCAGGAGCAGACAGGACAGGGAAGTTCTTTCCATGGATGCTGAAGAAAATTCCTTGAGGCGTCCAGAAATAACACCTGCAGTGTCCGTTTCATGCCACATCCAGGGGAGAAATCCTGGGAATGCTCAACACTGTGGATACCAGACCCAGGGAAAAGGAGCAGGGAAAGGTGGCAGCTTTTCCTTCGTTATTCCTGACCTCGGCTCTGCTCTCATGAGTCACCGGAGTGACTCAGGGCAGTGGTTCATCCATGGCATTTTCCCCCCCTTTCCCGGGATTTGTGCCACGAACTCCTCCAGCCTCCTCGGAGCTGGTTTCAGTTTTACTGAGAGGAGGGGAGGCTTTTTCCAAATTCCAACAATTTTCGGGATCCTGGGAGTTGTCTGAAGGGAATTCTGAGGTGATTTTGTGCATCCTTCCTGTCTGAGTGCTTCCTTTCCCTTTTCCTCTGGTTCCTGGTCCCTCAGATCTCCCACCCCATGGAATTTGCTCCGATAAAGTCTGAACTTCTCGGTTTCCTTGGATCACTCCAGGACACTTTGGATACAGGTGATGAGGGCTTGGAGCTCATTCCTGGAGCTGCGGAAAAGGCAGCATGGATGAAGGGCTGGAATTCCACAAGCAGGATGGAATTCCAAACTCCAGGTTTAAAAGGGATTTCCACTTGGTCTTATCCTTAGGAAAGGGATTGTCCTTCTGTGCTGGGCACACCGGGAATTCCGTGTCTAGCTCTGGGCCCCCTCAATTCATGGAGGGGCTGGAGTGTTTCCAAGGGAAAGAAATGGAGCTGGGAAGGGGCTGAAGAATTCCTGAGGGAGCTGGGAAAGGGACTCAGCCTGGAAAAAAGGAGGATCCACAGGGATCTTCTCCCTCTCTGAAATTCCCTGACTGGAGGGGGATTTGGGATCTGCTCCCAGGGAACAACAGGAAAAGAGGGAATGGCCTCAGGCTGGGCCAGGGGAGGCTCAGGCTGAACATCAGCAGGAATTTTTCCATGGAAAGGGTGGTCAGGCATTGGAATTGCCCAGGAAATGGTGGAGTCCCCATCCCTGCAGGCATCCAAGGAACTCCAGGATGTGGCACTCAGTTCTCTGGATGTGACACCCAGTTCTCTGGATGTGGCACTCAGTATTCCTGGGAATCTGTGCCTTGGCCTCCCCACCCTCCCAGGGAAGAATTTTTCCTGGTGTTGAGGGATTTTCCCTGCCCTTTGTGTGCTTTTTATGGTGATCCCAAGTGGATCCTTTGTCCCTAAGTTGGTTTTTGGGATCTCACTTTGAAGCCTCTTATTCTCCCTGCTGGTGGAACTGGGACTTTGGGAGCCAATCCCTCAATTCCAGGGATTCTCCAAGAGCCAATCCCTCAATTCTAGGGATACTGCAAGAGCCAATCCCTCAATTTTAGGGATATTCCATGAGCCAATCCCTCAATTTTAGGGATTGTCCAAGAGCCAATCCCTCAATTCCAGGGATACTCCAAGAGTATTCCCAGGTACTCCATGAAATTCCCTGACAGGAGGGTGCAGCCGGGGGGGAATGGTCTCTTCTCCCAGCCATCCTTGGATTTATTTATCCACTCCTGGAGCTGGAAATCTTTCCCTTGGAGCACAATCCTCACTTTTGCTGAGGACATTGCCCCAGGAATGGAAGCACTAGGAATTTTTTTCTTTTCCTTTGGGATGCGTGAGGACAAGAAACCCCCAAATCCTGGCTGTTTTCCAGAGGAGAGGAATATTCCTGAATTTATTCCTGATGCCAATCTGGTCAGTGAAAGAACAGCCTGGAATTGGCTTGGAAAACAAGAAGGGAATAGAGGATTGGATTCCCAGGCCTACCCGGCTCCTGTCAGGACAGTGGAAGTTTTCCATCTTTCCCAGGAAATACCAAAAAATAAAATGTGCTCCTAAAAATAGTTGGTTGGGACTTGAGCTTCTTTGGGTCCAGGAAAATCCTGGATCCACATCTATTTTTTGGGATTAATGAGGCTATGAAGGGGATGTGTTGATTCTCCCCTCATTCCCTAAATTTGTGTTCACAAGTGGGAATGGCTTCCCAAGGAAGGGACAGCTGGGATGTTGGGAAGGAACCATCCTGCCCCCATTCCCCAGGAGTAAATCCCGATTCCCACCAGCTCCTCCCTGCTACCAGGGAATTGTGGACAACCAGAAGTTCCTTTTCTCCAGCCTGACCCATGGAAACACTTCAACCATGGAAAAACCTCCAGGAAGCACATCCTGGAATCCATTTCCCCTTGGACTGGGATCCTTTACCCAGAACAAGGCGAGTCTGAGCAGTCTGGACTAACAAAAACCGGGATCAGCCCTCAGCACACCCAGCACACCTGGATCCTCCAAGGGCAAAGTTCATGGAGAGAGCAGAGCACGGTGAGTGTGTGGTCGATCTCATTCCCACTTTATCCCAGAAATCCTGCTTTTCCAGAATTCCTGGCTCTGGCCCTCCCTCCTGCCAGCTGAAACCCCCGGATTGTTTTAGGATGACCCAATCCACCCTGGGGACAGCTTTTTTGTGGCTCTCCGGCCACTTTCCTTCTCTGAAGTTGCCTCAGCTTCGCTTCCCTTCCCATGACAAGGGTGGGATTCACTGCTCCGGTTGGGAAATGTGGGAGAGGAAACCCAGTCCAGCTCTTTTCCCGGTGGTTTGGGGCACGGATACCTTGGATCCAAGCCATGGGCTTGTTGAGCAACCCTGGGCGAGTGACAGAGACAAAATTGGCCAGGGAAATGAGGTTTGCCTGCACCCCATGGAGGTTCTGCAGCCCAAATGTGGGAGGGAAGCTGGAAATTTGGGATTTGTGGGATTCAGGAGGGGAAGGAGACTCATCCCTGGTCTGTCTGGTGCAGACTGGTCCATAACCACCGTGGTCAGGCCCTACACTCGGGGCTGGATTGTCGGAATCTCCATCCCAAAATCCTTGCTCTGGCCATGACCTTGACTCATCCCTCGTGGTTTCCTGGAGGGACCAGGACAACTCGGATCCTGGAATTCTGACAGGGTTCCCACCGAGGAGTTTCTGCAGCACTGAGGGTGTTGCACGTCCTGGGAGAAGCTCCAAATGTGGGGGAAAAAGCTGGAAAGTGAGAGGTGGGATGGGGAAATCCAGATGGATCGGGTTGGAGGATTGGCTTGGGCAGGGTGGGGTGTCCACACCTGTGTCTGGTGCGGGCTGGGAAGGAACACCTGGAATTTTCCCCTGAAAAAGAAATCAGGAATAACCGTTTTCCTTCCAAAGGGAACGTGGACAATCATGGACCAGGACTCTGGAGTGATGCAAGAGATGAACAGAAAATCATGGAATGATTTGGGTGGGAAGGGGTCTTCAAGATCATCTGTTCCACCCTGACAATTCCCACCAGCCCAGGGGAATCCAGCCTGGCCTTGGGCACTGCCAGGGATCCAGGGGCAGCCACAGCAAATCTGGGAATTCCAGCCCAGCCCCTGCCCACCCTCCCAGACAGCAATTCCTTGCCAAGATCCCAGCCCAATCTCCCCTTTCCCAGTGGCAGCCATTCCCCGGCTCCTGTCCCTCTGTCCCTTGTCCCCAGTCCCTCTCCAGCTCTCCTGGAGCCCCTCCCAGCTCTCAGAGTTTTCCCAGAATTTTTCCCTTCTCCAGGTTGGACATTCCTATCTCATCCCCCAAAACACCAAGGATTCATCACCAAAACTTGCTGGAGCTTCCTGTTGCTTTTCCTTCCCATTCCCACATGTTCCAAAAAATCCATATTCATTATCTTCCATGATAAGAAAAACACTTCAGCACAATAAAAACTGGGAATAACATTCCTGAAGGAGCTTTGGTTCTGCTCCCAAAAAAGTCTCCCTTCCAAACCCCACCTCTTTCCATGGATAGGAACAATGATCCCAGGTCAAGATTTCCAAAGCCGGGCATTTTTGGAGTCAGAAATTCCGGTCCGAGGAAAGAATTTTGTTTTCTTAACCCTGACAAAAAGCAAATTTCCAAAGGCCAGAATTTCCCGGGAATTAGAAATCCTGAAATTTGGCTGGTATCATTTCCGAGCCTGGTAGCTGCAGTTGTGCCAAGAATTTGGGAATAAATAGGATTTTTCCAGGCTGAATCATCCTAAATAAAGGAGCCACTGTCTGCGAGGCAAAAAGTGAGGAGATTTGCCCTTTCCTGATAAATTACTGAGGAATTTTACCTGGGAGCAGTTGGATTTTCCATCACTTTTTTCCAAAGTTTCCTGTCTTTTATTCTCACCTCCTAATGAGGTATTAATGAGCTGCTGGTGGTTTATTTAATTAAGGGCAAAACCATTAATGGGATGTGAAATCTTTACCGAGATCCAGGTTTTTAATAAAAAGAGGGAGGTGTTAGAGGAGAAATCATTCCTGAAAATTTCCAGCTTGGAGCAGTTATTCCAGTGCCGTCCTCAGGCTGTTGGAAGCCATGGGATGGTGTTGGAGTTAATTTATGTTAATTTATGCCCAAAATTGTAGAAGCCTGGATGGATTTTTTTTTTGGGTAATTGGCAGAAAATTCCACTTTTTCCATAGTTTTGAGCCATTTTTCCTTTTTTTCCTTCATGTTTCCTTTCATGAGGAATGGCTCGGGAAGAATAACGGATCATGGGGAAAAGAGATCTGGATTAAGAGGAATTCCTCACCCAGATTTATTCACAAGTTTCGCTGGGAATTTATTTCCAAGTTTCCAATTTCACCCTTTCATCCATGACAGAACCTTCAGATCTCCCAAAAATTCCTGTTTTCCTGCTTTTCCAGAGAATCACCAAGCTGGGAGCCCCATTAAAGGGTTCATCCACCAATGGAATTCTTTGGAAGCGCAGAGTGGGAAAAATCCACGCCTGGAATCCTGTTTGAGTTTGGATCTGATCCCAAACTCCAAGTCGGGAATGTGAGGGCAGAAATTCCAGGAACGTTTTCAAACCTGGATTATTCCATGATTGGATCAAGCCTGCCTGTATGATGCTAAAAATCCTGGTCACCAACATATCCTGGAATTCCATGGATATTCCCTGATTTCCACTCTGCCAACTCCTTACCCAGACGAAATTCCATGTTTACAAATAAATGCTGATAATTGGGATGATTCCCAAAGGGAAAAATGGTAGGATGTGCCCAAATTTCCCAAAGTTTTCTAATCCTTGGTGTGTGGGATAGCTGGGAAGCTCCAATCCTCTCTCATTCCCAGAAAAGCTTTTCACAAACGGGGATCCTGGAAAAATCCATGGAATTTGTGGATGGATAGAGAGAAACAAATATTTTTCCATCATTTTGGCTTGAAGTTGATTTTCCACCTTTTAAACCCATCCCTAACTCACCTTTCCCAGTTTTCCCAGATCTTAAATCCCTCCAGGGATGGGGCATCCACACCTCCCTCTGGAAAATCTCATCCAAAGGGACAATGAGAGGTCATTCCCACCCTTTTTGTTGGTATTTGGGATGATTCCTGAAAAAAATCCCAAACCAGCTGAACTTTTCCCTGATTTCCAGTTTGGGAGCCCTTGGCACAGAGGTTGAAGCTGCTCTGCATTCCCATTTTCCTGCTGGAATCGAGCAGGGATTGATTCCTCGGCCTCTCTCCCCTCGGTTTCCTCATGGAAAATCCGGCTTTAAATAACCGGATAACGCAGGGAATCATTGACTGGCAGTGGTTCCCTCTGGGTTTGGCCCAAGAACTTTGGGATTCGGATCAACCCTGCCCATCCCAGAGGAAAATCCGCAGGCGCACGGAGCTTTGTAAGGTTTTATTTTTAGGGATATTATCCTGGTTTTTTAAGGATTTCGCATCTCCCCCCTCTAAAACCCAGGAGCGGCACAGCTGACCTTTAGCAGGCTGTAAACCGAAACCTTTTCCCACTTTTCTCCTGGAGCCAAACAGCTCCGGGAGCCAAGGATGACCCAATCCCGGAAAAACTGCGGCCTTTCAAACCCGACCCGTTGATAAGGAATTTCTGGGATGGGTGGATGGGAATAAAGGGCGGACGCGAGCCAGCGCTAAGCTCCAAAATTGGAATATAAACACAAAAAAAAAAGGGGAAAAATCCGCCTGGAGGAGCCGCAGGGAAAAGGGTGGGATCCAAGATCCATAAAAATGTGGTTTTCCAGGGGAGGCAGCTAAATATAAAAACCCTATGGAGAACTATAAATTCCTAATAAATGGGATTGAACTACTGGAGGGAAATCAGGCTCGGGAAAAGAGCAGGAAAGCTGGGAATGAGCTGAGAGGAGGACACAGCTCTTCGGGATGTGGATTTGGGGTTATTCCAGCACGGGATTTGGGCTCTGAGTCAGGATTTGGGGAATGATGTGGGAATTGAAGGTGTTCCCTTGGCTTCCATAGGGAATCCCAGAGATACCAAGGAATGATTTTCCTCAGAGGGACGTGAACCCACTGGGAACTGGAATTCCACTGGGACCAGGAATAAGGACCTAGGGCCAGTTCCAAATGGATTTTCCTACTTTTCCCAGTCGAGATGGGCTGGGCATTGAATCACTGGATTCCATGGAATTCAGTTTGGGATTCTCCCTGCTCCTGTTTTAAGGATAAACTCTGGCACCTCTGGCTCTCCCAGTGATTCTGACGTCAGGCTTTAGGGAATTTATCAACACAACAGACAGCAAATTTCCCAAATTCCAAGTTTTTTCCATATCCTGAATGAATTCCAGATCCGTAATTCCTGCAGCCTCGTTATTTCCCCCTTTTTTTTTCCAATTCTTTGGGCTGTTTTCCAGAGGTGGGAATAATTATTTGCCCTAAACAGAGCACAGGTTGAGCCCACACTTCCTAGAATTCCAGAATCTTGGAATGGGTTGGGTTGGAAAGGACCTTAAGGATCATCCCATTCCATGAGCACTGATAACTCCCATTATCCATTATCCCAAATTCCAGAATCTTGGAATGGGTTGGGTTGGAAAGGACCTTAAGGATCATCCCATTCCATGAGCACTGATAACTCCCATTATCCATTATCCCAAATTCCAGAATCTTGGAATGGGTTGGGCTGGAAAGGACCTTAAGGATCATCCTATTCCATGGGCACGGACACCTCCCATTATCCATTATCCCAAATTCCAGAATCTTGGAATGGGTTGGGCTGGAAAGGACCTTAAGGATCATCCCATTCCATGGGCATGGACACCTCCCATTATCCCAGGGCATTCCAACTCTGCCTTGGACACTTCCAGTGAAATTTGCCAAAATTAGGAGGGAAAATCCTGTTTCCAGAGGAGCTGGAGGCTCCCGGGAGAATTAACATGGAAAAATGATCTGGGATCAGTGGGATCTTCACTTTAGGTGGCACCTTTGGAATCCCTGTTTTCCTTCACTGGAGCTCCCATTTTCCCAGCTCTGGGATCAACAATTCCCACCGCCGAGCTTGCCGGAGCTGGGTGAGAATTCCTGGCTCCTCTTCCCGGCGTTTTCCAAGGGGAACGGGGCTGGAGCAGGGAGCTCATTAACAGGGAGGCTCCGTGAGCCAAGAGTTCATTAAGGAAGGAATAATTGGGATCTTCCCAAGGCGGCTTTGCGCAAACAGCGCCGGGAACGGAGGCAGGGAAGGGCCAGAACGACGCGGCCGGCACGTCCCCGCTCCCGGATTTTGTAGGGAATCTTTGTTGGTGGTGACGATCCCGAGCTTGGCTCTTCCCAAGGACAAACGTCCGGGAGCGCTCGGTGACGTCACTGTCAGCCCTGGCCCGGCTGTCACCTCCTGTCCCTGGGTGGCAGCCAAAAAAACCGGGATGGGCATGGCCGGGAAAGGCCTGGTGGGACTCATTCCCAAGTTTTCCAAAGGAAAAATTCCCTGCTCCCAAGATTTGTGCTGCGGTCCCAAAAGCTGGATGGGATATCCGAAAAAAAAGAGGGAGTGGCTTGTTCAGGATGTCCAGGGGCAGCCTGGAAAATGTTGTGGGAATTTTTACCAATCTTTTATTTTTATTATAATTTTTAAAATTAAAATGTAATTTAAATAAATTTTGAATAAAATCCAGGCATAATCAAGAATATAATTTAAATATAATTTCTGTGTGATTTTAAATACAATTTTGATGTGATATTAATATTAATATAGCTTTAATAGATTAAATTTATTTATTAATATATTTAATATATAAATTTAATAAATTAATATTAATAATAATATACTTTTATTATGCTTCAAATTTATTTTCAATATCATTTTCAATTTTTGTAAATGAAAAATAATATAATTCTAAATATAATTCTTTAATATAATTCTAAATATAACTAAAATAACATTTCAAATAAAATCTCAAATATAACTTCAAATATAATTAAAATATTCCTTCGTATAATTTTTAATTAATACTAAATATAATTCTAAATACAATTTCAAATATTATTTAAAATATACCTTAAATGTATTTTAAAATATATTTAAAATGTATTTTTAAAAATAGCATTTGAACATATTTTAGATCTTATTTTCTAATACAATTTTATATGTAATTTAAAAATACACTTTAAATATAATTCTTAATATATTTTCAATATAATGCTGATATAATTTTAAATATTTTTATATAATTTAAAATCTACTTTTCAGTATAATTTTAATGTATTTTTAATGTCATTCTAAATGTAATTTTAAATATAATTTACATATGATTCGTAATATATTTTCAAAACTATTTTGATAACATTTTCTATATAATTTTCAATATATTTTATATAATTTAAAATAGAATTTGAAATAAAATTAAAAAATATTTTAAATGCAGTTGAAAAATATATTTTAAATGTGATTCTTATTATAATTTAATCTAATTAAAAGTATAATTTTGAATGTCATTTTAAATGGAATTCTAAAATATATTTCAAACATAATTTTAAAAACACTTATATAACTCAAAATATGATTTTTATTGAATTTTAAAAGTTGAGGATTTCTTTCCTTCTCTATCCCAGGTGGATCCAAGCCCCAAAGTCCAACCTGGCCTTGGTCACTTCCAGCGATCCAGGGGCAGCCCCAGCAAATCTGGGAACAGGGAGTGGATAATCCCACCTGCCCTAATCCCAAAAGCCAAATCCCTGCAGGAATTTCCCTGCCACCATTCCGGGTGGGATGAGCATGGCTGGTGCTCCAGGGAGCGACATTCCCGCTGCTCCTCCGGAGCCTCGGCCTAAGAGGCCTCCTGGAATCTCACCTTCATCTGGGAAACTCCAATCCCACTCTTTTTGTTGGAATATTTCTCCATCCAATCCACCTCCTGTAATCTCTTTTCCTGCTTTTCCATAACTTCCCAGATTCCCCGTTCCTGGCTCATCTTGGGAATCACAACTCTTCCCAAGCTTAAAGCTTGGGATGGTGAATCCAAGCAATTTAGACCAGGCTTAAACTCAGCTCTGCCCACACGCTGAGGACATAAAGAGGCTGAAAACTGCGGGAATTTTCCTCAATCCCAGGAGAAACTTGGGAATGACACCGCTCTTTCCCAACCACCCCCTGGCCATGCCAAGATCCACCAGAAATCCCAGTTCAGACCAGAATTCCCAGCCTGCACTGGTGAGGACACGAAGGGATTCAGCTCTCAGGCAGGATGAACCCGGATCCTTTAAATCCCAGGGCACTGGGAATCTTCTGCCATGGGAATGGGAATCCACTGGAGGACATGGAGATGGGATATCAGGAATGATTTTTTTATCAGAGGGTGGGCAGGGGCTGGGCTGGAATTCCCAGATTTGCTGTGGCTGCCCCTGAATCCCTGGGAATGTCCAAGGCCAGGTTGGACACTGGGGCTTGGATCCACCTGAGACAGTGGGAGGAGTTGGGGCTGGAATTTGATCAACTTTGAGGTCCCTTCCCACCCAAACCATTCCATGATTCCATGATTTCCAGCCTCTAGGACACCCTGCTGGGATCCTGGAGCCTCCTGAGAGCTCCAGGCTCCCTCCGGCATTCAGGATCCTCCATTTCCAAGGGAAGACTCTGAAGTTTCCCCTTGGAAATCTGTGAAGCATCAAAATTCCCACCCCACCAGGTCTCCCTTCGTTCATTCCCCCAAAAAAGCAACTCCAAAATCAAACGAAAGCATTTGGATTATTTTTTCTCTCCAACAAAATATTTTTGGAGCAGAAAATAATTTTTTTTTTTTAAATTTCATTTGGGAACAAACCCCTTGAAAATGAAAGTGAAGGATTTTCTGACTGAATTGGAATCTGGAGCTTTAAAAAGCTCTTCTTACGCAGGTTAGAACACAAATTAGGAAAAGTCCAAGGATTCCGAGAAGTTCCACATCCCAGGGAATTCCTGCTGGATGGTGGTGCAGTTTTTCTGGAATTTAGTGAAAACAAATCCCAAATAAATTCAGTAGAAGCCGAGAGTCATTTCCCAATCCCTCTGGGAATGAATTGTTGACCCTTCAAAAATTTTATCCCAATCGAGTCAATTTTGCCGCTTCCAGCAATTTTTTACCTTTCGTTTCTCCGGTCCATCCCAATCCAGGTGTTGCTGGAATTTTGGCTTTTTCTTGGAGGCTTTGAGCAACAAAACTCCAGAGTTTGGGCTCTGCCAGCTCCGCCAGAGGTGATGGATGGATGATTCCAAAGGTTGGACACGTGACTGGAGCTCTGCTGTTCCGGAGCCTCAGCCAGGGACATTTCCAACATTCCCAGCCTGGGAATGACCCTGCCAGGGGACGTGGGAAGCAGGAACTGACTCCAGATAAGGCTCTGTTACCTTTTCCCGCTGTTTTCTTGGAACAAAGAGATCCATATATTCTGAACCCTTGACTTATCCCACTCTTTCCCGAGTTTTTTCCAACCACAAGATTTCCCTCAGTTCTGGGTTTGGTTTCTTCCCATCCATCTTTTTGTTTTGTTTTGTTTTCCCTCCCTTTTTAATTATTTTTTTTCATTTTAACTCTCACCCTTCCTCGCTCCTCTCTCATTCCCTCTCTCCCCCCACCACAAAAAAAAAGGGAATTTAAATTCCAACCGGTCACGGATGTCAAAGAGGCGGGAGCAGCTCCAAAGGCGATTTTTGGGGAGTTCATCCAGAGGTCAAAGACGTTGGCAGCAGGACAAGGAAGCGGAAAAATCCTACCCAGGCCCTGCTGTGTCATCGTCATCCCACTCGGACGGAGCGGGATGGGACCGGAATGTGGTGTTCCAAAGCCTCGGGATAAAAAGCCGCCTCCAAGCTTTGGCTTTGGCCACCAGAGTTTTGGGGTTGCCCAGGAGGAGAGGGAATGGGAAGGGCAGCCAGGAAGAGTGGAGAGGAGGGAATTCCGGATGGATGCAGCGGCTGTGGCTGCTCCAGGGGGACATAGAGAGGCAGGGTGGGATGGGAAAAGGGAAAAGAGGGATAGAGGGAATGTCGGGATGGAGGAGATGGGTGACAAGGTGGAGAGGACAGCTGGGAATGAGTCCTTGATAGGCAGGAAAATGTGGAGATCCAAGGAATTTCCATGCTTGTTCCTCCACGGGGCAAAAACTGGGATGTTCCCAGTTTCCATCAGCTCATCCATGGGTTGACGAGGTGCAGGTCAGCAAGGAGAGAGATTCCCTCTCCAAGGAACAGAAAACATGGAGAGAATCTGGGAAAATCATCCATGGGTTGACGAGGTGCAGGTCAGCAAGGAGAGCGATTCCTTCTCCAAGGAACAGAAAACATGGAGAGAATCTGGGAAAAGCCAACGGCTTCTGGAAAGGTGGAGAGTCTCACTCGGAAGAAACATCCAGGAAATCATGGAATTGTGGAATGGTTGGTATGGAACCAAATCCCATCTCATCCCAACCCCGACACCTTCCACTGGTCCAGGTGGAGCCTGGCCTCGGACGCTTCCAGGCCTCTGTTCCTGGTTAATCCCATATCCAAGGAAAATATCCCTTCTGAGGAATCTTTCCAGCTCCTGTCACCCTGTTTTGGTGGGTGACATCAGTTATTCCATGTTCATCCAGGATGAAGCATTGGATATGGATAATCCCCTCCCCAGCTGGGAATTTAAACGTGACCACTCCATGTTTTAAGACCTGCTCCCAATTTCTCCATGTTTTTCTATCCAGGTTTTTCCCAGTTGCTCAGGACACCTGGCAGCTCCATCAGGAGGTGTTTTCCCGTCTGATAATTCTCCAGCTCCAGCAGGACACGCTTTGGAATGCTCATCCCCTTCATTTTCCATGGAATTTTTTCGAGAGGGGCTACACGTTTGGGTCTGGTAGGAATGGAATGAAACAGGATGAGTTCATTTGGGATAGCTGGAATTCCAGAAGCGGATTTCAGTCCAGACCACTCCACCACCTTGGAATGGCCTTGGGATCACATCATTCCTTTGATCCCAGCCTCCTTCCAAACCTCTGGGAACGGCAGCTCATAAATCAGGGATAACAGGGATAAGCAGCCACACTCCCTCTGTCGTTCCTCCCTAAATCCACTCTCCTTATTAAGCATGGAAAAGTTCTCAGACTTCCCGCAGCACACGAGGGAAGCTCCGTGGAGACCCCTGGATTACTTCTGGAGGAGCAAGAAGAGAAAGTCCTGGAGTGCTGGAATTTTTCTGCCTGCTATTAATAATAATAATAATAATAATAATCCATAAATTACTGGGATTTATGGAGGGGTCACCCAGAGTCTGGGCCGGGCTCTGGGAGAGGCTCCCGTGTGGGTGTGAGAACCTCTGGAAAAGGCCTCTGGAAGCACTGAAGGAGACAGGAATTACATTTTTTTGGCAGAAAGGAGTCAATAGCTCCATCTTCAAAAAAAAAAAAAAAAAAAAAAGAGAAAAAAAGTAAAAACGCGACCAAAATAGATCCATGAATAAAATAAATCCAAGGACATTTTGCTCTGGACTCCAAAAATAAACCATTGGAAGATCCAGAGTTTGCTTTTTAAAGGGTTTTTTTTCTCCCCCATCCCTGGACAGTTGAACATCCAAGTTCTGGCAGCTTTCCTTAAAAAAGAAAACTCCGGCTTTGTCCAAGAACTGACGGTAAAATGCAGAGGGAAAATGGGGAGATTGCAGAGCTTTGGAATGAGATCCATGGCCTTTCACCTGGACATTGTCACCTCATCCAGCCCAGCTCAGCCCAGATCGGGAATGTGGTCCTGCCCTGTGTTCTTGGAAAGATATCATGGAAACACCTTCATGGAATCATGGAATGGTTTGGGTTATTAAGGACCTTAAAGATCATCAAATTCCAACTCCATGGGCAGGGACACCTCCCACCGTCCCAGGTGGATCCAACCTGGCCTTGGGCATTCCCAGGGATCCAGGGGCAGCCACAGCAAATCTGGGAATTCCAGCCCAGCCCCTGCCCACCCTCCCAGACAGCAATTCCTTGCCAAGATCCCAGCCCAATCTCCCCTTTCCCAGTGGCAGCCATTCCCTGGCTCCTGTCCCTCTGTCCCTTGTCCCCAGTCCCTCTCCAGCTCTCCTGGAGCCCCTCCAGGCCCTGCCAGGGGCTCTGAGCTCTGCCTGGAGCCTTCCCTTCTCCAGGGGGGCATTCCCAGCTCTCCCAGCCTGGCTCCAGAGCAGAGGGGCTCCAGAATCCTGGAATAGTTTGGGTTGGAAGGGACCTTAAATCCCATCCAGTTCCACCCCATCCATGTTTAGGGACACTTCCCGCTGTCCCAGGGTGCTCCAAGCCCCAGTGTCCAACCTGGCCTTGGGCACTGCCAGGGATCCAGGGGCAGCCCCAGCTGCTCTGGGAATTCCTGCCCAGCCCCCCCTGTCCTCCCAGCCAGCAATTCTTTCCCCAGATCTCATCTCTCCCTGCCCTCTGGCCGTGGGAAGCCGTTCCCTGTGTCCTGTCTCTCCAGGCCTTTGGAAATTGTCCCTTCCATCTTTTTTGAGGCTCCCTTTGGGCATGATCTCCCTGCAGGAGAGTGAGCAGATTCTTTCCAACCACACCCAGCAATTCCCTTTCTGGGGGATCCCTGGAGCAGGAAGGGACATGGATTGAAGCAGTGGGGGCTGCTCCAGCAATTCCCAAAAAAACAGGAGCCAGCTGGAATTTCCCATCCCAAATTAAAGCATGGCCCTTAAGTGGGGAGATGAGGATTTGAGGAGCTCTTTTCTTAGGGCTCCAAAGCCTGGCTTAAAGAAAATCCAAGCTTTAAATCCTAAACCTGGGCCTCTCCAGTCCTTTCATGCGTAATCCAAGGATCAACACGAGGATCCCACTCTGGATAATGTGGAAAAGATGAAGATATTAAGGACAGCGGGAGGCTGGATATCGTAAGGGTGGAAGCCAAGGATCCGGAGCGGGAATAAAAGAAACCAGATAATAATTGAGGCGGAATTTTGCCAGCAGTGTTCCTTGGCAGGATCCCGCCATTTGGGATGGCGGGGTTCCCCTCACCTTCCCAAATCCCGCGGGATTTGTGGATGCAGACCAAGCCCTCTGCAGCCCTCCAGCTCTTCGCTGCTTCCTCCTGCTGCTCCCGGCAGCTTTCCCGATGGCTTGGAGCTCTCCGGGCACGCATCGGAGCTTCTATATTTGCTCCCAGCCCCTGCCAAGATCAGCATTCCCGCTCTATGGAAAAATATCCGTCAACCGGATATAAAGGAATGGTGCGGGGAAGCAGAGCTGTGTCAAGGCAGCAGAAATGCGTCGTAGAAAGAAGCTGGCATCTCTGATTTTTCCACCCAGCATTTTCCCCCCTCCTCCCCACCCAGATTGTCCAGGATAATGCTCAGGATCCTTGGAAGTCTCCTGATTTTAGCTGGAATTATTTCCACAGGCTGCTGGTGAGAGGGTTGGGCCAGCTTGGGATAGATCCGGGAGCATTCCAGGGAAACATCTCAGAGTTCAGGTGCTTATCCAGGCCTGTCCACCTGTTCCAAGCTTCCAGGACTGGAGTGGGTTGGGGAGGGATATGGCATTCCCAGGATGGTGACAAGGAGGGATCAGGCACACATTGGACTTGACCTCAGAGAACTTTTCCAACCTCTATGATTCTGGGATTTGGGATTTTCCTCCTCCTGACCGGACCCTGTGAAGAGCTGAGTGCTGGAGCAACTCTGAGCACTGACGGAGCTGAAGGAACAGGAATAATATCCAGGAATTCTTGAATCCCTCTGACATCGTTCCACATCCCCGGAGAGCAGAGCACCAGTGAGGGTAATGCAATTCCAAGAGGCTGGAAAAACATTTAAACTGGGAGATTCATCCACATTCCTCTGCTCCGGCCCCTCCAAAGTCAGCCTGGATTCCCTAAAAATCAGCAGGACAATGGTGACACAAGGAAGTCCCCAGAGGGACACGAGGTGGTTGGAATTTATCCGGAAGTGACACCCATTCCGAAGGGTAAATTCCAGTAAATTCCCCAGGTTTTGGGGTCTCCCAAAGCTCACCAGGGTTTTAGGGTCATCATATGGTGATTTGCAGTGGATCAGCCCTGGTGCAATCCCTGTCTCCACTTGGTATTCCCATGGGAAGTGCAAAGGATCGGGAATCCACATCCACTCCATCCTTTCCTTGTTTAGACTTCCCCCTTCAGGAAAAGTCCTTTTTTCCATAATTCTCACCCCAAATATCCTGCTAAACACCCTCAGGCCACTTCCTTTGATCCCCAGTTGATTCCTGCTGGGGGGTCACGGAGATCTGGATACATCCAAGGGGCTGGAATACAGACAGATGTTTTGGATTTTGGGTCAGAAAAATTGGCCCCAATTTTTCTGGCAGCCTTGTGGAATTCCCAAGGTATCCAAGGCCCTTGGTCCATGCTGTTATTCCCATCTGGACCATGCGGAAATGGGAGAGACATCTCCCATCTGCAATTATCCCAGAAAAATTAGGATTATTAGGGAAAGGCTGTTTTCTTCTCCGATGGCCTCGCTCTTCCTTCTGCAGTGGGAAGGAGTCTCACGCTGGAAGATTTTCCTTTGTTTTTGCTCTCCTTGTGTCCAGTGTTACAAATCCCCCACTTAAAAAATTCCTTGGGGATTTTTCCGTTACTGTTTGACTCCAATTGGAGCTGTCACTGAACTGTCTCCACAGGGTTTTTTTTTTCCCCAACAGTATTTGAGGAAGGATTGGGATTGAGCCAAGCAGGAAAGACAGATGGCATTTAACCTCTCTGCCAGTGCCTGGGAATGGGACATCCTAATAATCATTGGAATAATCATGGAATTATGGAAAGGTTTGAGTGGGAAAGGACCTTCAATCCCATCCAGTTCCAACCCCATTCCATAGGAAGGGACACCTCCCACTGCCCCAGGTGGCTCAAAGCCCCGATGTCCAACCTGGCCCTGGACACTCCCAGGGATCCAGAGGCAGCCACAACCTCACTGTTCCACCTTTATCCAAATAATTCCACCCCTCTGGATATCTCATCCAAACCTTCCCTCCTCAGCTCCAGGCCATTCCCTTTACCCCATCATTCCATGCCATCCCTCTCCATCGAACAACCCCAGCTTCGGCCCCCCTGGAAACTTCAGGAAAAGCTGATGGAGGAGGTGAAGTGAGGATCAGGGAGGAGCAGCCGTGTTTGGAGAAGGGGAATGCCGAGTCCCATTCCCCGAGCCAACGGTCGGAGCCAACGATCCGAGCGGGAGCGCTGACCCGGAGCCGCCGTACAGAAGCTCTCCCTGAAAACCTGGCCCGGCTACTGAGGAAGTTCTTTCCTCTCTTTCTTGGGAGAACCTTAATGGATGAAAAGATTCCAGATGGCCGGCGGCCACCTGCCACCGGGATTAACAGTCCAGGCGGGATGCAAAGCCTTGGGAAGAGCGCTCCGCGATCGTTCCTGCACGCACGGGAGCCAACGGAGCTTGGATGGAGCTGAACCCTCCCCTTATTACCTTTCTGGGAATTCGGGAAGCATTACCCAGCATCCTCCTCGCTGCAGCTCTGCCTTGAAAAACAATCCGGTTTGGAGCTCCGTGTCCCCTCAAGTGCCTGTATTCCTAGGATTTCACTTGGAACGGCAACATTTGGAATCCATTATTCAATCATTAATTTCCTCCACTTTTCCCCTCAGCACTTCATGCCTCACGCTGGATCCCGGCACTCCGTGGTCCGAGCAGCTTCACTCCACCAGTTTTCCTGCAGCTCCATCATTTTTTCCTACTCCAGGAGCCTGGGTTTGCTTGGAGAACAGATCCAAAGGTGTGTCCTGGCTGGAAAGTCTCAGAACAAGACCCAGTTCTCCCGGTTTTCCTACCCCAGGCTGGCCCCTGCCTCATCCAACCCCCCAGAATTCCTAAAAAAGTCCTACCTGAAGAGGAGAGTATGGAAAGAAAAAAACACTGGAAAAAGAAAAAGGCCCTGGAAAGAAGACAAGGATTTTTTTCCCCTCTAAAAATAGAAAAGAAATTTATTCCTGGAGTTTTGGGGAAAAATCCTGGGGGATGAGAGTTGAGTTCATAAAATCATGGAATTGTGGAATTGGTTGGAAGGGAATTTTAAGATCATGTAATTCCATTCCCTGCCATGGGCAGGGACACCTCCCACTATCCCAGGTGGATCCAACCTGGCCTTGGAAACTTCCAAGGATCCGGGGGCAGCCACAGCTGCTCTGGGAATTCCATTCCTGCCCCTCCCCACCCTCAAAGGGAGGAATTTTTTTCCCAATTTTTAATCTCAAATTGTTCTCAAGGCTCTGGTGGTTTTCAGGATAAGGTGCTCAGAGCCTGATCATCCCATCCCATCCCATCCCATCCCATCCCATCCCATCCCATCCCATCCCATCCCATCCCATCCCATCCCATCCCATCCCATCCCATCCCATCCCATCCCATCCCATCCCATCCCATCCCATCCCATCCCATCCCATCCCATCCCATCCCATCCCATCCCATGGATCCCATCCCATCCCATCCCATCCCAATTCCACAAAGTGAATAAGCTCCAAACCTCCCAGGAAAATCCAAACGTGCTTCCTCCATAAGATAAAGAGTTGGAATCTCCAGTTATCCAGGGGTACCTTTTTCCCACAGTGGCTTTAGGGATAGAACCTTTCCTCTAGGCCTGGATTAGGGGACTAATCCGAACTTGGGATCACCAGAATTCCGGGAGTGAGGTCACCTGTGGGTTGGTTGTGGCTGGAGTAGGTTCAGACACCAAATTTGGCCCCAAAAAAAAGGGAACATGGAATTATCAACTCCAAATGTCCCAGATGTAGGGATTTTACACTGCACGGATCCGATTCCTAAAGGAGAGATGGAAAAGAGGGAAAGGGGAGGAATGGTGATCCTGCTGGAGGCCAGCTGCCTGAAATTTTCTGGAACATCCAACAATTCCACATCAATGCCATGGTGGGGTTTGGAGACAATGCAGGAGCCAAATTCCTTCCCAGGTGGAACAAAGGGAAAAAAAAGTGGGATCCATCTAAACTGATCCAGAGTTGGGAACCATAGGAATTTGGCTGAATCCTACCCATGGTCTGCTGAAAAATCAGGATAATTTTTTCCTGTTTTGAATCTCCAAGGATTTTGCCATGAAAGCCCTTGGAAGTTTCGTTGGGCTGCAAATCTTGGCCTGAATTTTGGGAGATGCTGACCTGTGCGTTTTGAGGATGAGGAAGCAAATGCATCATGGATTTATGGAAAACAATGGGATTGTGGGATGCAGGAGGCTCGAGGGATCTCCTTGGATTGTCCACAGGGTCCCTGCAAAGCCTTTGGTTGGATTTTTCCTCGTGCACGACATCTGTGGAAGGAACCTTTGGTCTGCTTTTGTTTCCCTGCTGGAAATAAGGTGGGAAAAGATTTGGGAATTCTTTTCCTCCTCGTTGTTCTGGACTGCAAAATCCTGGAGACTTTCTGGCAGAGGGGGAAGAAGATCCATGGAATTCTGGATCCCTGGTTTGTAAGGAACCACCTTGTAAGTGTGGGAGAGGCAGGTCGGAGGTCTAGAAGGGGGAACACCAAAACCGAGGGAATTTTCCATTTCCCAGAGAAGGAAGACCCCAAATCTAAGGAACATTTCCATTTCCAAGGTCTAAAAAAATCCTTCAGGACCTGGAATATTTGCCACGCCGACAGAATTCCTGAGCAAAGAAACAACAGCTACAACGCCTTGGAATACCGGGATGAAAGCTCTCTCCAGGTAAATGAAAGGATCAGGAGTGGAACCACATTCTGCTGCTGCAGCTGCAGCGTAACCCAATCCCCAGGTTTTAGGGCCAGTGGAAATTAGGCTCCGAATTAAGCTTCCAATTCGACGGAATTCCTGGCAGAATTCCACACGAGAGGTCATGAAATCCAGGATTGATGTAGTGCTGTCGGGAGGGAAAGGGCACAGCCGAATTTAAATCATATTTAGATTAAAAAGCCGGAGCATCAAAAATATTTTCCTTTGAGCTTTACAGCACAATTAAGAACAGTTTAAGCTTTCAGTCCTGGTGGCTTTCACTCAGGCCTGCGGTTAACCAGAGGCTGGAGATAAATTCCCATTCCCTTGGCTTGGGAATGCCGTCGCTGTTGGGATGGAGAATTATCCCTTCCTCCGAACAGCCCCCTTATCTTCCAATCTGCGAATCGCAGGGGCTCCCACAGAAGGAAATCTTTTATTAAGCTTTTTATTTTCCTTTGCTGCAGGCAGCAGACTAAATAAACTCCGGCCTAGGCTTTGCGCGGTGTCTCTCCGTAGGCCGCATCCAAGAAATACAGACAATGCCGGTTTGCAGGAATGAAGGAATTTTAATAAAAACAACCCCGGTCCCCCCCTCCTTGTCAACTCCTTGGGCTGGATTGTCCTGAAGAATTTATTTCATTACTCTAAGTGCTGTTGACTTAGTGTTGGTTTCAGCACTTGGATTCTTGGATAGCCTGAATAAAATCCCGTTTTCCAAGATAAATACATTATGCAAAGGATGACCTTCGTGCCTGCGCTGCTCCGGCTGCCGGCTCCGGCTGCTTCCTCCTTCCGAGGGGCTCTCGGAGTTTCTGGAGATGGGTTTTGGGTCAGCCGGATGGAAGCCCCACAAGCAAAGGAGAGAGGGGGGGAAATAAAAAATGGAAAAGCTGGAGCCCATTCCCGGTGGAGGCAGAAGCAGGGAAATGTCAGCTGGGATGGAGTGGAAGCGCAGCTTCCATGGGTGTCCAAGGATCCAAAGGTTTTTTCCTCTTAAAGGAAGTTTTTTGGAGAGAAATAAGGCCCTGCTCTGCTGATTCCCTCAGAACGGAGCAGTTCTGAATTCCCAGGGAGGTGGAAATTCCCAGGGGGAATTTCTGGGATGGATTATCCATCCCTAGGAGGACAGAGGGAAAACGGGGACTTGGATTTTCTGGAGGCAGGGAAAGCAGAGGAAGGACCTGGCCTGGACAGGACTGGGGAGAACGTTGGGCTGGGCATCCCTGGAATTGCTTTTCCCAGCTGGAATGTTTTGATCACGGGATATCACAGGCGCTCTGCCCCTTGTGACATCACAAATCCAGGAAATCTCGGGATAATTCAGGATGGAAAAACCCTCCAACCATTCCCAGCACTGCCCAGGCCACCAGTGACCCATGTCCCCAAGTGCCACATCCACATAGATTTTAATCCCTCCAGGAATGGGCACTCCACTCCTGGGAAGCTTCTTCCAGGCCTAGAAAACCCTTTCCAGGGAGAAATTTTCCCAACTATCCAACTTAAACCTCCCCTGGCACATTTGAGGCCATTTCTCCTCGTCCCAAATGACAAAACTATTCCTCACTCAGATCAGAGAATTTTGTGGGGTTTTTTTCAGGAAAAGCTCCCCTTGCCTGACACCAACCACCGCCTCTTCCCGACTGGTTTCCAATTTCTTTCATCCCAGGATTCCAGCCGATTTCTCCTTGATCCTAAGAACTCCCAAACAATCTGGTGTCAGCTTCTGTCATCAGATCCCGACTATTCCAGGCAAACTCCAGGAGCTTCGGTTTCTCCTAATGAGCCTGAGGCTTAACGAGCCTCTAACTTGATATTCCTGTTAAATGAAAGAAGATGGAGAGGAGATGGCGGAAAAGGGGGGAAAAAATCAGGAACGCTTCCCAGTACGGCGTGGTTAAAAGGAGGAGCCGAAATCCTGGAATTTCTTAGTTTCGATTGACCGCTTTTGATCCAAAAAGTAGCTGAGGGATGTGATTCCAACTTTCCCAAATCCATGTGGGAATGGAAAATGACCCATCAGAGCAGCCTTTCCTCCTCCTTGTCTCCCGTCCCTGATCCTTTGTGACTCACGGCTTCCACCCATCCCAAAAATCGGCTTTTCCTCATCCCTCCTTGCCCTTTCGATCCCAATTTCCCTAATTTCCCAGAAAACAGAGTCTCTCAGTCGAGCTCAGCTTTGGAACCTTGGCTTATTTGATCCAGCACAATTTTAGGAAGGAATAGGCACGGGAAGGGAAGAGGATGATTGGATCCAAGAGAAGAACCGTGTCCAGTAAAAATTACAGGAAAAATAAGCGTGGGAAGGCAGAAGATGAATCAGATTTTGGCCTGGAAAGCAGCTTCCACCTCCTTTTTCTTCAGGAAAAAAGAGAGAATTTGGAAAACTGGGAGTGGCCACCGGAATTTTAGTTCATCTCTTCCCGAAAGGAAGACCCTCAAATGAATCCTGGCAAACAAATTTAGCCCAAACAGAGGAGAGGAGTTTCTATGGAATCACTGACGGCACTTTCCCGAAATCTTCATTTGTGCGGAGCTGTTTCCCACCCTAAAAATGCTCCTTCCCTGAATTCCACATTCTGGAAAATTCGATGCATGTGGAGCAAGTTCCCACCCTAAAAGCCCACCCAGAAAATCCTTTGCTGAATTCCTCTGGAATCCGAGCAGCGCAGGTCGTGAATTTTTCGGCAAAGTTTTTCAAGGATGGGTTGGTCTCATCCCAGCTTGGAAGAGGTTCCAGCTTTTTGGAATCCTCACCTGCCTGGTTCTGCTCGCTCAGGTTCTACCAGCTGCTGGGTGTAACTACTCGGGGTGTAACTCCTGGGTGTAGCTACAACCACGTCGGAGCTGGATATTGAGAGAGGCCCCAAAAACCATTTCATGTCCTGACAGCAAAAAGGGAACAAAACTGGCACTGGAAAAGCAGGAAAAATCATGGGAATGGTAAGAATTATTTATTGCTCCATCCGGGAGCAGCATTCCTGATCTTCTGACAGAGATCCAGGATGTTCATGGACTTTGGTGGGGGTCTCATGCTCCAAAGTTTGGCAGATCCTTGGTGCTGGTCCAAAATTAATTGAGGGTGGGGATGAACAGCTGGAGCAGCCCCGGGAGAGGGATTTGGGATGTTGTGGATGAGGCTGGAATGGCCCAGCCCAGTCCCCCCTGCTCAGCCCTGGGCAGATCCCAAAGGAAAGGTGGGAATTGTGTCCCTGTGCCCCTCCCTCAGGTGAGAGCCCACCTGCAGAGCTGCCCCAGCCCTGGGCAGATCCCAAAGGAAAGGTGGGAATTGTGTCCCTGTGCCCCTCCCTCAGGTGAGAGCCCACCTGCAGAGCTGCCCCAGCCCTGGGCCAACAGCAGGAGGACGTGGAGCTGCTGGAGAGAGCCCAGAGGAGGCCCCGGAGCTGCCGCAGGGCTGGAGCCCCTTTGCTCTGGAGCCAGGCTGGGAGAGCTGGGAATGTTCCCCTGGAGAAGGGAAGGCTCCAGGCAGAGCTCAGAGCCCCTGGCAGGGCCTGGAGGGGCTCCAGGAGAGCTGGAGAGGGACTGGGGACAAGGGACAGAGGGACAGGAGCCAGGGAATGGCTGCCACTGGGAAAGGGGAGATTGGGCTGGGATCTTGGGAATAAGGAATTGCTGTCTGGGAGGGTGGGCAGGGGCTGGGCTGGAATTCCCAGATTTGCTGGGGCTGTCCCTGGATCCCTGGCAGTGCCCAAGGCCAGGTTGGACATTGGGGCTGGATCCACCTGGGACAGTGGGAGGTGTCCCTGCCCATGGACGAGGTGGAATGATGAGATCTTTAAGGTCCCTTCCCCACCCAACCCATTCCATGATTCCATGATTATTTCCCATGGATCCTGCAGGTCTGGACACTGCGCCTGGTCACAGCAAATTATATTCCTGAAACATTTTCTCATCTTTCCATTCCAAGTTTATTCCCATTAATCCCAAATTTCACCTCCTTGGAGCAGGCTAAGACATTCCCAATCCGGGGAGTATTTCAATATTCCGGATGCAACTCTTGTGACGCGCCCATTGCTCATTCCTGCCTGGATAATTTATTCCCTCCTCTCCCAATCTTGGTGTAATTTCTGAGCTGAGCAAATTGTGCAGCAGCAGATTTTCCAAACAGGCATTCCCAGTTTATTTTAATTTTAAAGCTTCATCTCAAATGCTTCGGGAAATTTCAGGCCTTTTCTACAGAGTTCTGCTTCCCAAAATGACAAATCCAAATCCCTGGAATCTTTGGAATATATTGATTAATATGGAAAACAACAACAAAAGTTTAAAATATCCAGTTGGAGAAGATCAGGTGCTTTTTTAAAGGAGTTTTCCTGTTTAAAAGGAGCCTTTTTCCCACAGGAATTATCATCCTGTGGGATACCAAATCCAATCCATTTGTCATTCCAACCTTGTGGATCTTGGATTTTCTCAGGAAAGCGACAAACGAACGCTGTTGCAAACAGGATTTTTCCTGCATGGAGGCCTCAGCAATTTCCAACCCTTTTCCCACTAAATCCTTTCAAAATTCCAAAATAATTTGCCCCAAACAGGAGAAGAGAAGGAAAAATCCGTCCTGCCTGAATCACCCAAGAGTACATTCAGGTATCCAAACAGGTCTCCAGGTGGGAATGGCAAAATTCCGCTTTCAGGCACGGGGTGAACGGGATAAGAACAATTAATGGAATTTTTATTCCACTTCCCGCTTGGATCCGCCCTCGCACGGAGACTTCTGGATCAGGATTTAATTCAGAGCCCTGAAAGGCACCGGGGGAGACGCTGGAGGGAATCCCAGCTCCGACAGCTGCGCTGCCAAAGGGACCAGAGGTCTGGAATGACATCAGCCCCCTGCTGTGGGATTTGTGTCCCTGGCTCCTCGGCTCCGTGGCTCCCAAAAGTCCGCAGGGTTCTCAGAGACTCGCTGGAATCAGGGATGGAAAAGCCCCATCCCTCTGGGTCGCTCGGTCCATCCGCTGACCCCGGGATTTTCCGGACTCTGCGTTCCCCGGGGCTTTGTCCTGTCCCGTTTTGGAAGCCCTCAAGTCAAGTGGCTTCCACCCTTCCACCGCTCCCACTGGGAGACCATTCCAAAGCTCCGCACATTCCCTCGGAAATGTTCTCCTGAAAGTGCATCCAACTACTCTTTTTTGTCTCCTCATTTCATCTCTGGGCCCTCGTCCTTGGAAATCCTTCTTCTCCCGCCTCCGTGGGATTGGGATCGAGGGTGTCTTGGGATGGGTGGATGTCTGTATAAGGTTTGATCACATTCCCTGTGATCCATGACCTTGGAAGAGACAAAGGGTGTGGAGGGGCTTCCCTCCTTCCCTACAAATCTCTTCCGAGGGCTGGCCACGGTTGTTGGAAGCAGTGAGGGGTTTTTTGGGAATGGCATTCCCAGGACTGGGATGTTCTGCTAAAAAAAATCCTATGGAAAGGATCCCGGGCCTGTTCCCCTCTGTCCAGCAAAGTCCTGTGGCCAGACAGGGAATAAAATCCTGGATATGAAAGGAATCCCCTCACAGTGATGACACTGAGAAATTGGGATTTATCAGAGAATCGTGGAATATTTTGGGTTGGAAGGACCTTAAATCCCATCCCATTCCACCCCATCCATGGGCAGAAACACCTCCCACTATCCCAGGTGGATCCAAGCTCCATCCAGCCTGTATTTGGACAATTCCAGGGATGGGACATCACCAACTTTAAACCTAAGCTTTAATTCTCCTACAAGTTTCTCATTTTCCTTCAGTTCCTCATTTTCTTGTGGGAAGCAGATGAGGATTGGGATGACCTCGACTCCTCTTCCCACCAGGATCCGCGGGAATGCTGCTGCCTGGATATGCCGTGACAAAGAAACCCCTCAATTCCTCAACATCCCGCTTTTCCAGCGGCTTCTCCAGAGGGCCAAACTTCCCCTGGCAAACCTGGGAAAGGAAGGATCTGTCGGAAAACGTTATCAGGGGAAAATATCCGGAGCCATTGGAGATACGTGGACACCTAATTTCCAAGCATTTCCTTGCAAGCCGAGCGACCAAATTCCTTTGGCATCTTCGGGAGCGATCTGAGCTCCGGAATGCGAAACCGCTCTCCAAGAAAGGCTCGGGACACGGAGCTGGGACTCTCAGGCTGGGGCAGGGGAGTGGGGAACAGCCTGACAAGGCTGTTTTCTTTTCCAATAACAGCCGTCTCCCGCAGTTTTGGGATAAAGCCGGGGAATCCTGGGGTGCCGAGGGCCCGCGTGGAGCCCTGGCCCGGGAATTTTCTTGCTGGGAGCGTGAGTGGGCTGGAAGAAAAATACACAAATGCTCTGGAGGAGTAAACGCTAAACAATCCTTAAAAAAACACTGGGGCCGCAGCCGTCCCCGCGCTTCCCGAGGCCAGGCCGCCGCAGGGAGCGGGATGAGAAGGATCCCGCGGCGGCTCCGGCCGGAGAAGGCAGGAGTGCCACGGCTTAGCAGGGAGAAGGAACTTGAGGAATGGGCGAAAGCTGTGAGGGATGCAGCCATGGAAAGGGAATGCGCTGCTCCGGCCAAGTTCGCTGCCAGGGCTGCCTGTGAGCTTCCAATGAAATCTCTCCTGCTTGGAGAACAAGGATTTGGCTTTTTCATGGAATTTTGTCACCCTGGCTTTTTGACCTCCTGAATTTCCCCCCCACCGGAGCATCGCCTGTGTTGCTCCCGATGCTGCCTGTGTCCTACCTGATCCGTGGGGCTGCTTGGACAGTTGGGAATGTTTATTCCAGAGGTTGGGATGTGACACCTGAACCTGGGATACTGTGTGGGAATAGATTCCCACCTGATTGCTGCCACAGAGGGACCCATTTTTCCCAGGATCAAAGACAACCTTTATCGCCCTCCCTGTGTCCCAGATCCGACGTTTCCTTGGGAATTCTGCTTATTCCTGAGGTTTTTCCCCTCACCATCCTCTTCCTGTGGCTGAGCCGCTGCTGTGCCCATGGGAAATTCCTATAATTTTCCATCCTTGCACACTCTGGGATTTGTTTTCCAGCCTCGTCATCACTGAGCTCATGAGATGAGCCATCATTTTAGAGGAAAAATAGGGATGAGATGGAGAAGGAAATCCATGAGCAGAGTTGGAGACGCTGATCCTCATCATCCCTGCTGGAATTCCTCGGGTTGGGAAAGAGCTTAAATCCCATTCCAACCCCATTCCATGGGCAGGGACACTTCCCCCTATCCCAGGGTGCTCCAAGCCCCAGTGTCCAACCTGGCCTTGGGCACTTCCAGCACCAACTTCCCGGTATTCCCAGCTAAGGAGATTCCCTTGCTTCTTTATGGGATGGTTATTCCAGAGGGTGACATTCCTGATTTCCAGGAAGATTTCCTGGATGCTCAACCTCAGTTTCCAGCTTCAGGTTCACTCCCAACTCCTTTCCCTTCACACCCATCCAATTATTACTCCAGAGTCCCAACTCACACACCCACAATGTGAATTCCCAGAATTCCCACTCTTTTGGCTGTTGGAAGGTCTGGCACAACTTTCCCTTTTCCCAGATCTCCTGCTCTCACCCCAATTCCTCAGATTTGGAAATCCAGTTTGCTCCCTTGTAACTCTCCCATTCCAAGTCCACTTCCTATCCAATTTTCCATATATTTCCCTACTTCTTCCATACCAGGAACAACTTTTGCCGGTTAATTCCTGATTTTCCAAACATATTTCCCTTCTTATTTTTTTCCCTCCCTGTTTTTGTTTGCCTCTTTTCCTTGCTGATGGAATGCTGCGAGGAATTCCAGCTCTCCCAGTGGCCTGTCCTTCCTTTTCTCCTGAAATGTTGTTCCAAGCACATTTTTAAGCTGCTTATCCCTGAATTCCAGCTAAGGCTGGAATCTTTGCCCTCGGAGCGTTCTTATTTGTTGCTTCCCGCTTGGAGTTTCCCACCTCCTTTTTCCTCCCTGACTTACCCTGGAATTACCTTTGTGTGCCCTTTCAGCTCCCTCACCCTCAGGAAAATCACTCCCAGTGCTCCGCTTGAATGGATTTTCCTGGTGTTTTCCCATATTTTCATTCCCCTCCCAGCCCTTCCCTCTCTGGAATTCCTCCTGTGCCGAACTCCTTTCTCCCAGTTAATTATCCCTTTATCCCACGAGCCTACTATCCTGGAATTCCGCCAGGCTGCCTGATATTCCTTTTATTTGATTTTTTTTTTTTATTTTGTTATTCCACAGATTTCCTCACTGTTCCCTTTTCCCCCCTCTCACCTTCTGTTTTAACAATGCTGTGGGATCACGTTCTCCTGACTGGAATTTTTCCAAAAGACCGAAATTAAAGCAGAAATGTTCCAATGGCCGATTTTCCATTCTCAGTTTTTATTTTTCTTATCCCCAAGGAGAGGTGAAGTCTGGTCAGTTTTCCCAAGGTTCTCCTTGATGTTTTCTATTGATTACAAGCCCAGATGGGCAAGAATTCCAATGGCATCCTGGCCTTTATCCAGAGTGGAAGCAGGACCAGGGAATGATGGTACTGCTGGGACACCTCAAATCCTGGGTTGGGTTCTGGGCTCCGCATGGAGAGAAGGACCTGGAGGGACTGGAGAATGTCCAAGGAAGGGAATGGGGCTGGAGAATTCATGATGGAACAGGGAAAGGGGCTCAGCCTGGAGCAGTGGCTGGAGAAAGGCTCTGGAACATTCCTTGGAACAGCGGCAGGAGAAGGGCTCTAGCTCTGGAATATTCCTTGGAGCAGTGGCAGGAGAAGGCTCTGGAACATTCCTTGGAGCAGCAACAGGAGAAGGCTCTGGAACATTCCTTGGAGCAGCGGCAGGAGAAGGGCTCTAGGTCTGTCCTTGGAGTACTGGCAGGAGAAGGTTCTGGAACATTCCTGGGAGCGCTGGCAGGAGAAGGCTCTGGAACATTCCTGGGAGCGCTGGCAGGAGAAGGTTCTGGAACATTCCTTGGAGCGGTGGCAGGAGAAGGCTCTGGAACATTCCTGACCAATCACAGAGGGAGCAGAGGGCGCACAGGTGCAGTGTGTGAACACGAGGGGATAAAAGGCGGGGCTGGAGAACAAGGAGGGCAGGGGATGGCAGCCAGCTGAGGCGGCCTGGTGGGACTGAGTGCGGTGGAACCTTCTGGAACTGTGCGGTGACGCTCTGGGTGTCGCGACCGTCCCGACTGTGACGCGTTCTGTGACAGGTCTGTTCATCAGGGATGAGACTTTCCAGGCTCTCCTGGGAGGTTTGATGGGATTGTTCATCCCAGTCCCTTTCCTGGGGAGGAAGGGGCTGCCTGAGGGAGAGATGAGCTTGGGAAGGGTTTGGATCTCTGCCACACCAGTCCAGGGGGCACTGGCAGCAAATCCAGGGATTTTAGGATCTGTTGGCAAGGCCTGGCCTAGTTTGAGTTGACCCTGAGCCCTAAGCCCAGCCCAGGCTCTGTTCAGCCATTCCAGGCTGTCCTGGGATGTTTTATTGGACTGTTCATCCCAAATCCTTTCCTGGAGAGGAAGGGCTACCTGACGCCGTCCTGAGGGAGAGATGGGCGTGGATCTCTGCAGACACCAAACAAAACATCCCAACATCTTCAGGGTGCCTCCATCCCAACCAGTCTGGGAATCTGTGAGTGATTTGAGGAGAGGACTGGCAGCAAGTCTAAGATGGGAATTTCGGGGTCACTTGGGCAAGGCCTGGCCTGGTTTGAGCTGACCCTGAGCCCTAAGCCCAGCCCAGGCTCTGTTCAGCCATTCCAGGCTCTCCTGGGATGTTTGATGGGATTGTTCATCCCAAATCCTTTCCTGGGGAGGAAGGGGCTGCCCCAGGGAGAGATGGGAGTGGGGAGAGTTTGGATTTCTGCAGACACCAAACAAAACATCCCAACATCTTCAGGGTGCCTCCATCCCAAACCAGTCTGGGAATCTGTGAATGGATTAAGCAGAGGGACTGGCAGCAAATCAAAGTTTAATTCCTCATTTATTTTTTTTTTTCTTTAGGAGAGCACAGAAAGGGAAGGAAAAGGAAAATATCCATGGAGCTGGGGGCAGACGTGGCCCAGGAGAGAAAGAAGGAGGGACAAAATCCATTCCAGCTGCTCCTGCCACAGGCCAGTTTCCTCTGGAATATCCTGGAATCTCCTCTCATGTGTCCTGTAGTGGAGAAACTCCGGCTGCTTCTTCCCAGCCTGGTATCCATAAACCTTAATCCTGGAATTCCAGGAGCAGTGCTGGCCCATTCCCAAACCATTCGATGAAGAGTGGATGTACAGAGGAGCTCGTCATCCCAGATTTCCCAGTTCCTTTGCATTCCTAGGGATATCAGCTGGGAAAAGGATTCCTTTTTCTTCTGAATTTTGGGATGAATAATTCCACAGTCGTGTGTCCCCTTTGGAATCAGAGCTGGATGGGAATCCATCAAAAATGGGAAAAATTTGGGGGTTTTCTGCCTTTTTTTTCCCACCAAGACCTCTCAGACCCCACAATTTTCAACCAAAAAAAAAATATTTTTAGGAAAAAATGAGAATTTTTGGCATTTAATGATGTTTAAAAGAGAGAAAAGGAAGATTTATCCTATATCATCAAAATCCTGATCCCAAGAATATTTTTAGGATGTGTCCACTTAAGACCTTTAAACGCCAATAAAAACAGAGAGGAATCTCTCCATCAAAAGGAAGGATTTTTCTTCCAACCAGTCTGGATTTTCCTCTAAAAAACCCGAATTCCTTCAGCTGTGGGTTAAATTAAAAAACAAAAAAGTTTGGAAGTTTTTTCCTGGAGAGAAGGACGAATCCTTTAGAATTGCTTCCCCTGGGATGCGCCTCCCGCTCCATAGGCTGAGGCCTTTGCGTTAAGGTTTGATGTCTTTCCAAAATTCCAGACAAACAAAGACAGGGATGAAACGCCAGGATAAGGTCATCCCATCCCCGGGAATCCGGGATGAGGCATTTAATTGGCAATTAACGGCGCTGGAAATGAAGGCGTCGGACAGGGCTCAGTAAAATTCAAATATAAATAAACAGAGGCCCTTGGAGTGACAGCGGGACTTGGAAGAATCCCAGGAATTAAATCTTGGAAATGGAATTTGCAAAGCGGCTCCTTTGGAAGAGAGGAGAAGGTGGGAAAGGTGGGATGGTCCTGTTTCCTTCCACGGTTCCTCTCTCCGTGGAGGGAAATCCCCAAAAGCACCCAGAGCTTTTTCCTTTGGGTATCTTTGGGATACGACAACTCGAGGAATCCTGAGCTCTGCTCCAGGGAATTGGGGCTGGATCAGCACCGGATTTAGAGATGGAGGGACAGCTCCATCCTTCCACTGCTCTGTCCAGAGCCTCTGGAGCCAGTCCAGTCCTGGACACTAAAATCATGGAATCATGGAATGGTTTGGGTGGGGAAGGGACCTCAAACTCATCCCATCCACCACATCCATGGGCAGGGACAGCTCCCAATGTCCCAGGTGGATCCAACCTGGCCTTGGGCACTGCCAGGGATCCAGGGGCAGCCACAGCAAATCTGGGAATTCCAGCCCAGCCCCTGCCCACCCTCCCAGACAGCAATTCCTTGCCCAGATCCCAGCCCAATCTCCCCTTTCCCAGTGGCAGCCATTCCCTGGCTCCTGTCCCTCTGTCCCTTGTCCCCAGTCCCTCTCCAGCTCTCCTGGAGCGCCCTGGGATGGGGGAATTTTTCCTTTGTCAGTGTGGTTGGAATGAGAAGATCCTTAAGGTCCCTTCCAGCCCAGCCCATTCCATGAATTTATGACTCCACAATTCCATGCCCTCAACCATCACCTGTGCAGTCAGGTCTCCATGTCCGTACGGTTTTGTACGTGGAAAACCATCAGGGAATTACAGCCCCAGACAAGCCTCAGCAGCCTCTCCATAGAGTCCCAGATCCCAAATTTTCCTGCAGGATTCACATTCCCAGAATCCAAAAGGTTTAAAAACCTCTGGAATAAGCAGCCAGAAGGTTCTTCCAAAGCACTTTCCCAGGAAATACACCTGGAGCAGCTTGGGTGGGATCCCCAAGGCTCCGTTCTTCCCAGGATAGCTGGGATGGAGATCCCAAAGAGAATCCAGCTTTTCCAAAGCCTCAGACCCAGCAGAAAGAAACTGGAAGTCTTTCCCTGAGCTGTGCCTAATTCCAAGCCTTCCAGGAAAGCCACAAGGATCCAATGGATGGCTGCTGGTCATTTTTCCGTCGGGATCACCCACATCCCTTTTTTTTTTTTTTTTGCATCCCATCCTTACTCTCTTCCCACTTTTTATTTGGATGTTAAAGGAATCACCCCAAGATGAAGCAAATCCCTGGACTTGGAGCTCTTTCTCCTGGAGCTGAGGGGAATTTTTTCCTTTGGTTTGGTTCTTTTTGAGGCGCTTTCCGCATGGATCTTTTTCCCAAATCCCGCTGGAATTGCCTGGCTATGGAGTGTGGGCCATTGCTGCCCTCTGCTGTGGGGAGTCAGAAGTTCCCGGTCCAGGGGATGAATCCAGGGGTGCTCCCTCCCCTTTTCCAGGATTTTGGGGCTCCTCCTGGAAGATCTTTAGCACATGGAGCATCTCCGTGAGGTTTTTGTTGGGATAAGGGCAAGGAGAGCCCCTGGAATTCGAGGCCTGGTGGCCTCTTCCCGAGGTTTTTAATCCTTTTGGATCCCCAAAGGAATCCCAGAGGAGCTGCAACTCCCTGAGGGAATTTTCCTCATGGAAATCTCCAAGGAGCACAGACAAAACTGTTTTTCTAGGATTGACATCTTCAGAGATTCCTTGGCAATAATCCATCAATCCCAGATTTCCATGACCCATGGGGTGAAATCCAGAGCTCCATCCTCCCTCCTCCACCTCCATACTCAACCTTCCAGCGCCCCAGATGGATCTTTCCCGCAAATATTCCAAGGAATTGCTGTTTTTTTCCAGATGTACCCACTAAACCATTAAATATTTGGTAAGAGCTCATGAGATAATTAATCATAATTAATCACGGTTCATCAGAAGTGATTGTACTGGGAACTTACAGCACGGGGAAACTCACAGGATTCGTCATTCCCGGAAAAAAAAAAATCATGGAATTCAGAAGATGCCGTTTGTCCAGATCATTTTAAAGAGAATAAATTGGGAGCTGCATCACAGCCAACAGTGGCTCAGCATCCCTTCTCCAAGGAGCTTTTCCAAGGAAAAGAATGGCACAATATCCCTGGATGAGGTCAGGAAATCACAGAGCCTCCGACCAGGGAGAATTCCCAGAGGAAAAGCAAACCTGGATCAGGATAACCCAACCAGAGGAAAACTCCAGTGCTGGAGCCATGACATTCCCACTCCTCAGGATCACCCGGAAAAGGGCTCGAGGGAGTTCCTTTTTCCATGGATTTAGTTGTTTTAAGGAGCTTTCCCATCAAAGTCCAGGCCTGGAAAAGATCCAAATGGAAGTTACAGAAAATTTTGGATTTTAACAAACAAACTCCTCGGAGAAGCCGCTCCAAAGTTTTGGGCACAGATGTGGATCCAAACTGGGAAGAATCCAGCAGGATTTTTGGCTGTTCCTCAGTTTCCCTCTCTCCGAGGGATGGATTTGGAACTAAAGCCCAGCCCTGAGCTTGCCTGGGCCTGGCTTAAGAGCTCTTCCATGAAACTCCAGGCCTGGAAAGGATCCAAATGGAAGCTACAGAAAATTTTGGATTTTAACAAACAAACTCCTCGGAGAAGCTGTTCCAAATTTTGGGCACAGATGTGGATCCAAACTGGGAAGAATCCTTGGCTGTGCCTCAGTTTCCCTCTCTCCGAGGGATGGATTTGGAACTAAAGCCCAGCTCTGGGCTTGCCTGGGCCTGGCTTAAGAGCTGGGCTTTGCGATCTCCAAATTCAAGTTTTAAACCTGGACCAAATCCCAAATATTTTTCCCACCTGGAATCAGCATGAGATGGGGAAACAACCCCAAATCCCTTTTTTCCAGGTGAATTCACATCCCAAATTTTCATCCTTCTGTCTCCCCTGTCTGGGTTGTGGTCATTGCTCCCTGCAAACAGCTTGGAAAAGTTTTAATCCAAGGATTTTATTCCCTGGATTCTGAGTTTAATGGATCAGGAGCATCCTTTTCCTGTTGGAGAAAACAGGAAAACGATGCTCCTGGAGGGAAAAAAAAGGAACTCCAAGGAAAAAAAATTCCAGCATAAATATGGGAGGTGGAGAAAGAAAGGAGGGAACTCTGTGGGATTTTCAGTTGCTCCCAGAGGAAATCCCCCATTTTTTCAATCCAAATGGACAAAAGGAATGTTTTGTTTCTGGGAATTACTGAGCTCAAAGCTCTGTTAATTAATGAAAATTAATTGGTTTGAGTGGAGTGTTGAAGGTAAGGAGGAGGTCGGGTGTTTTTCCAGCGGTTGGAATGCTCTGTCCAGGCCACCTTGGATCATCCCAAGTTATCCCGTCTGCTCTTCCCCACAAAATCTCCCTCAGCACATCCAGGCCTTTTCCTTCCCTACCATTTATCCCTTAAATTCCTTGCCTAGAGGAATTTGGTTCTCATCGGCTTCTGCTCAGCTCCAGGGGGAAAGGTTCCCTTTTTCCCCAGCTGTGACAGCATTCCAGTGTCCCTCTTTTTGGTGATTTCTTTTGGATTCCTTTAATTCCCATTCAGGGATTCTGGAGTCCTTCTGCTCTGGGAGAGCTGGGAATGTTCCCCTGGAGAAGGGAAAATTCCAGGGAATCCTCAGAGTCCCTGAAGGGGCTCCAGGAGAGCTGGAGAGGGACTGGGGAGAAGGGACAGAGGGACAGGAGCCAGGGAATGGCTGCCACTGGGAAAGGGGAGATTGGGCTGGGATCTTGGCAAGGAATTGCTGTCTGGGAGGGTGGGCAGGGGCTGGGCTGGAATTCCCAGATTTGCTGTGGCTGCCCCTGGATCCCTGGGAATGTCCAAGGCCAGGTTGGATCCACCTGGGACAGTGGGAGCTGTCCCTGTTTCAATTCCCTTCTTTCCGAGGGTGAAACCCTTTCCCAATCCCACCCGAAGAACTCTTTGCTCCCATTTGTCACCTCCGGAAAATCCCTCGTCCCCAAGCCAGACTCGGAAAAGCTTCAAAGGAGCCTGAAGAGAGCGAGGCCACAAATTCCTCTGGAATGAAAAGACCAGTGGAGCATCCCCAAGAGCTGAAGTCCAGACGGATTTGATGGATTCCATCCGTAGGGCTGCACTTCCAAGTAATTCCCTTCACAGCGGCGTGGCCTGATCCCAACCAGACCCAGCCTGAGCCGGCTCCCGACCCCCCCGCTGGGATTGCTACACCCAAAATTATTTCAGGGAATGCACAAACAATTCGGGAGCCTGGCTGGGGGTGCCACCGATTCCAGTGGCACTTAAAATCTGGGATGTTTGGCTTTGGTGTTTGTAGCCGGAGGAGGACTTGGGAAAGAGCTGGGGTTTGGAATGTTCTGGTGGCTTTTCCCGCTGCCGAGGCTGGCAGGAACCGTTCCCGAAACATTGATGTCGGCTTGGTCCTGACCTCTCCTGCGAGATGAGGAAATAATTCCACGTTTTCTGAGGACACAGCCAAAAAATCTCTGGGAATATGGCAAAAAAAAAAGAAGGATGGCTCCTTTGGGTCCTGCCACCGCTCAGCACTTCATGGAAGCTCTGTGATGGATTTGGGACAGGAGAGGGAATGACAGTTCCGGGAAGGAGCTGTGTGTGAAAATCCACAGAGTGTGGAAAAGTGGGAATAAGGGGTTTGAGGGCTTTTCCAGAGTGACTGTGAATTCCTCATCCCTGGAAGTGTCCAAGGCCAGGTTGGACACTGGGGTCTGGATCCACCTGGGATAGTGGGAGCTGTCCCTGCCATGGATGGAGTGGGATGGGATGGGATTGAAGGTCACTTCCAACCCAAACCATTCCGGGATTCTGGAACCTCTCTGCTCTGGAGCCAGGCTGGGAGAACTGGGAATGTTCCCCTGGAGAAGGGAAAAATCCAGGGGATCTTCAGAGTCCCTGGAGGGGCTCCAGGAGAGCTGGAGAGGGACTGGGGACAAGGGACAGAGGGACAGGAGCCAGGGAATGGCTGCCACTGGGAAAGGGGAGATTGGGCTGGGATCTGGGCAAGGAATTGCTGTCTGGGAGGGTGGGCAGGGGCTGGGCTGGAATTCCCAGAGCAGCTGGGGCTGCCCCTGGATCCCTGGCAGTGCCCAAGGCCAGGTTGGACACTGGGGCTTGGATCCACCTGGGACAGTGGGAGGTGTCCCTGCCATGGATGGGGTTGGGAATGGGATTGGATTTAAGGTCCTTTCCCACCCAAACCATTCCATGATCCCATGTTTTTCCTGTGTTCATATAAAACAGCTTTCACATGGATAAATACTGAATCTGCTCAGCAAAGCCGGAACTCTCCAGGAAAATCAAACATTCCCTGCACTGCTCAGCTCCTCTAAGGAATTGCTGACAGCGCTGCCATTCAGGGACCAAAAAATTCCCACATCCCTCAGATTACCGGGAAAAAAAGACTTATTGGCTTCCGGAAAGTTGAGTCAGGAGTTATCCCAGTGCATCCAGGTTTCCTCCGGAATGAACGTTTCCCAACCGGAGCGGGGCCACCAAGACCATGGCCAGAACAATTCCTTGGGGATGTGGCCTTTGAAGTGGCCGGGAATGAGTGAAACACCAAATCCGGGGGGAATTTTCCAGCCTGCTCCCTGTGGTTCCTCTCGTTGGCTCATTGGGAATGTTCCCGGAGGATCGAAGGCTCCAGGGAGGAATTTTTTGGTCACAGAGCAGCCGAAATTTTCTGATTTCTCCATCCCAGCCGGGACAAGAATTCCACAAAGGGAGAAGGTGGCAGGAGTTGGGTTGGCTCGGGTGATTCCCAGGATTTTTGTGGGCCTTGGGAAGAGGAAGGAAAAGGTGGAGGCGGCAGATTTTTCCTCCTGTGTGGGAGGAGGAGATCTTCCCATGGGATGTGAGGAACCAACAAATCCCTTGGAGCCGGGATAAATCCTTGGGATACTCGGGAGGTGCTGTCTTTGGGATCTGGACAGGGATGGACAACCCTTTCCATGAAGGGATTTTCCTTAAAATCCAGCTTAAAGCAGGAGTTTAAACTCTGGGACAGGTGTCAGATGGGACAGCCACACCTGGACTCAGCACTGGCGTGGAATTCTGGGATCACTGAGGTTGGAATTCCAGGATCATCCAAAGCTGTGCCTAATCCCTAACTCCCTCCCTTGGCAGTGAGTGCCACATCCAGGAGTTCCTTGGACACCTCCAGGGATGGGGAATCCAAATTTCCCTGGGTAATTCCAATCTCTGACCGCCCTTTCCATGAGGAAATTCCTGCTGATATCCACCTCAAGCTTCTCCTGGAAAAAAAAAAAATCTTTCAGGGAAGAGATTTCTGGTAAAAATCCAATTATTTGGATTTCTCTTGGATTGGAATCTTTACCCCCTGGAATTCCTTGGGATGGGGGAACTATCTCAGCCAGGAAAAAGGGGACAATCTAAGAGTTATTTCTGCAGGAAAGGGATAAAGCCAAGCCTGTTTTTCCTGGGATAACACCATGGGATGGTCAGTAAAGGAATAAACATTAGGGAAAAATTTATCCATGGGAGCGACTGTCAGGGATTGGAATGGGATGCCCAGGGCAGTGGTGGAATCCAAACCCCTGGAATTGTCCAAAGAATTTATGGATGTGGCATTTGAGGACAGATTGGTGGTGAGTGTGGTGGGAATTGGGTTGGATTTGATGATTTTGGAGTCTTTGCACAAATGTAACAATTCCAGGATTATTTAACTCTTATGGAAATGCAAATTTTGGTGGAATCTGCGCCAGATTCGGGAATCGGACCCAGAAACCAGAATTAAAATTTGATTTTTAAATAAAAAAACCGCTCCCAAATTTCTGCTTTTTCCACCTTGGAATTTCAATGGGAGGCTTTTCCTTGGCCCTCTGGGAAGAGTTTCCCTCCAGCCACAGGAATCCTGCAGGATTCCAACTGATCCAGAGATTTAGCAGAACTTTTGGAGCCGGTTTCTCCCTAAAGTTTGTAACCTCTGGCTCAGCTCCAGGTTTTGGAACTGGAATTGGCTCCAGGAACTGGAATTGGCACCAGCAAAGGCTTTGGCATGGGAAAAAGGCTGGAAATATCCCAGCGAGCAGCCGTGGAAACTTGGGAATGTCGAAGCTGGTCCTGAGTGATTCCCCCCTAATTCCAAGATCCTGCAGTGTCACCTTGCTCCAAACTCATTTTCCATGAAGAAAGAGCAGTTTTCCATGAGGAATTTCCACCTCCCACGACAGAGGGAGGAATTTTCCAAGGCAAGGCACAGGAACAAAGGGAGTTTATCCCTCAACTTTCATCTTTTTCCCAAGATGGGAAGGACCCGGAGAGGAAAACAGAGGAATCTCCTCACCTGGAGATTTCCAAGCTTTCCTGGAGGTCTGGTTTTATCCAGCTCCTGGAAGATAAAAAATCTAGGAAAAGCCTTTTTCCAGGGAGCTGTGAGGAGCAGGGATTGGTTTCACCTGTATGGAAAAACCTTTTCCACCTCTGTGGTCTCTTCCAGGGTCAAATCCCAGATAAAAAAACCTTTCCCTTTGCTCTTCCCACAAATTCCCATCCCCTCCAGTGCCCTGAGCATCCCTTTCCCGGCTGGATTTGGAGGACATCTGGAAAGAACAAACAAAATCTCCTTTGGATGTTTGTGTCCTATAAATAATGGCTTTTCCAAGCTGGAAATTATCCCAGCAGGAACATTCTTCCCACTTGGATGCTGACCCCAGGGGAAGTGAAATATTCCAGTGGGGGTTTGGATTTTTTTTGGGACAGGCCTCTCCAGCCTCTCCCGGACATTTTTTCCACGTTTCCCTTCTCCTTGGAGCAAATCTGTGGAAAAGATGGGAAGAGAAGAGTTTTGTTCCACAGCTCCTGGGGTCACTCCGGGGCAGCCAAAGGACACGATCCCAAATGGGATTGATTGGGAAGGAATTCCCGGGGGCCCTCCCACGTGTGGGCAGCAGGGCCGGGGGCCGCCGGCGGGGCAGCGGAGCTCAGGAATTGTTTGCTCTCCAAACAGCTCCACGTGGATGGCAGGGAAGGGTTGGGATCGGGATCCTCTGGAGCAGAGCCGGGAATGCTGTGAGGAAAAAGGGTTTGGGAAGGAAAACCTCCAGGGAGCTGCTCCTCATTCCCAAGGAGGTGAAGGATCCAGCTCTCCCCAGTTCTGATGATTTTCCAGGGTTTTTAAAGGATTCTGTGATTCCTCGCTCCCTCTTCCCGCTTTCTTCCCTGTGCCCTTCTCCATTTTTGGGGAGAAATTCCTGTTTGGAAACCTCACATCTTACCCAAACTGGCTGCTTCCCCTTTTTCCTGTCACAATTCCCAATCCTGCTGCTCCCCGTTTTTACTGCCCACAATTCCCAAATCAGTTATTCCCCCCTTTTTCCTGCCCAAAATTCCCAAACAGGCTGCTCCCTCTTTTCACTCTCACAATTCCCAAGCCTTCTGCTCCCCCCTTTTCCACTTCCCACAATTCCCAAACCGGCTTCTCCCCCTTTTCCCTATCACAGTTCCCAAACCAGCTTCTCCCTCTTTCCCCTGTCACAATTCCCAAACTGGTTTCTCCCAATTTTTCCTATCACAATTCCCAGACCGGTTTCTCCCCCTTTTTTCCACAATTCCCTTTCTTCCTTCACATCTCCCCTTCCATTTTCTTCCCTCTCCTTTTCTTTCCCTTTCCCATCCCCCAGTTTTTTTCCAGAGTCTCCTTCTCCTTTCCCTTCCCTTCCCATCTTCTCCCTCTTTCAGTTCCTCCCCCACCACTTTTCTCTCCCTTTCCACACCTCACAGATTTGATTTCATTTTTTTCCTGGGTCTCCTTTCCTTCCCTTCTGCCTTTTCCTTCCTTTTCCCGCTCTCCTTCTGCTCCGGCTCTGCTGTGGATGGGGATGTTCAGCCTTTGGCTTCTTCCCAACCGCAAAAAAAAAATGGGAAAAAGTTTCTTTCCTGCCAAAAAATCCTCCTTTTTTTCAGGCTCAGCTGCACCCCCAGCACAGAAAGAAGGGAGTGAGAACTTCCCAGATTTATTCCCTGCTCTGGGATCAGCTGGGCTGGAATTCAGCTGTTTTGTCACCTGGGGATGGGGCTGAGTTATTTCCATGGAATCCCAGCTGCTCTTCCCTGGATCAGATCCTCCTCTCCAGGTCTGGCTGGCAGCTCCTTCCTTCCCAAACTGCTGGGCACACGGAGCTGGTTTTCCTCCAAAAAAGCTTTTTTTGGGATTCGTCTTCACCCAGTTTTGTGTGGAGCTCCGGAATCGCTGCGGTTCTGGTGCTCCAAAGTGGCTCCCAAAGTTCAAAGCGATTCCAAAAGCCGGGAAAAGGTTGGCTTGGCTTTAAAACCGCTCCAGAAATGTTTGTGTGGAAACATCTCTCAAACTGCTCCGGGCTCCTCTGGCACTGCTCACCACAGGGAAGAAAACCATGGAATCATGGAATGCTTCGGGTGGGAAAGGGACCTGAAACTCATCCCATTCCATGGGCACGGGACACCTCCCACTGTCCCAGGTGGATCCATCCTGTCTTTGGGCACTGCCAGGGATCCAGGGGCAGCCACAGCAAATCTGGGAATTCCAGCCCAGCCCCTGCCCACCCTCCCAGACAGCAATTCCTTGCCAAGATCCCAGCCCAATCTCCCCTTTCCCAGTGGCAGCCATTCCCTGGCTCCTGTCCCTCCATCCCACCTAAAATTCCCTCTCTCTCCTTTCCCTGCTCCTCCTCAGGTCCTGGAAGGCCTCAATGAGGTCATTCCTCAAGTCTGGCTCTTGGCCACGAGTTTTTTGGAACCACAGAGGAAAATTCCAAGTCCAAAACAGCTTCTCTATTTCTCACTTCCCTCCGTTGCCCTCTCCGCGTCCTCCTTATCCTTTCCTCCCCTATTTTTTCCGGAATTGTCTGGATTTTTTTTTTGATCTTTCCATTTTTCCGGCCAACTCCTTTCCTGCTTTTGTCCACCTGCCGCGGCAGCCGCTCCACATCCCGCCAGAGATAAGGGGCTGTCAAAACCTTGAGGAATCCCAGGATTTCTCACCAGCTCATTCCATTTAATCCCAGGGGATGGCTTTGTTTACCTGAGGAATTAAATTCCCAAAGCACCAGGATATCTTTGCTGCTCTGCTGGATTTTCCTCACATCTGGAAGGAAAGGTGGAAAAAAAAGAGGGAGCTGAGGAGCCGGAGCTGGATCCGTGAGTTGTTGGTTTTTAGGGATCCAAGCTCCTGACTATCAGCAGCTGCCTTGATCCATGAGATTATTTCCTCTTGGAATTCTTTCCAGTCCTGACTCACCTTTTGGATAAATTCACCTTTGGTGACCTTTTCCCCTCAAAAAGAGAATCCTGGAGCTGGGAAACTGCTGGGAATCTCATTCCTGGCTTGTTTTCCTCACAAATCAACAGCTTCCCATCGGATTTTGGAATGCTGGGTGATGGTTTTGGCTCCTCAGCTGCCGTGAGCCAAAATCCTGGATTTGGATCATCCTCTCCATGGCTTTTTTCCCTTGGAAGACTCCATGGTGGCATCAAATAGGATAAATTCCATCATTTGGGATTTTTGAACATCCCAATACCTTTTCCTGACCCACAAAAATGGGGTTTGGGCTGGATTTAATTTTCCTCCCAGGAGCTGGAATTTGTTTGGGATTTGGGCTGGATTTGGTGTTGGGAACAATGGTTTGGGTATTCCTGGGAAAAACTTCCACGGATCAGCCCAGGGCATGGGGGGTCCTGGGCTGGGTCCGGTCCACCCTCATCCACAACATCCCAAATCCTTCCCTGCTGGTTCAGGGTGGCGTCTTGGAGGTGTGGGAATAAAATTGTTATTCCTTGCAAACACTCCAAAGATTCCAGTTTGTCCACCGTATCCCTCGGATTTTTGGATACAGCAGTGGACAATAAAATATTTCCAGGGTAGAAAAAGTTTAGATGATTTAATTTAAATTTTAAGTGATTATTAAGTGATGATTTTAATTTTAATGTTTGGACCTAAATTGGGCCCTGTCACTGAGAGTGGAAGTGTCACTTTTCCGGACATGAAGCACTGGAAAAGATTCCTTCCGCCAATCCGTCCTTCCGCCAATCCGTCCTTCCTCCAATCCGTCCTTCCTCCAATCCGTCCTTCCTCCAATCCGTCCTTCCTCCAATCCGTCCTTCCTCCAATCCATCCCTCTTCCAATCCCTCTTCCAATCCATCCCTCTTCCAATCCATCCATCCCTCTTCCAATCCATCCCTCTTCTAATCCATTCCTCCTCCAATCCCTCTTCCAATCCATCCCTCTTCCAATCCATCCCTGCTCCGATTCCTCTTCCAATCCATCCCTCTTCTAACTGATCCCTTTCCCAATCCATGCCTCTTCCAATCCATCCTTCTTCTAACCAATTCCTTTTCCAATCCATCCCTCTTCCAATCCCTTTTCCAACCCATCCCTTCTCCAAATATCAAAATTCCTGTCTGATTCACCTTCCCGGCTCCATCCCGAATTCCCTTCCCGTTTCTTCTCTTTCCAACATTCCCTAAGGACAGCACACAGCAGCATCCTCCGTCCTCATCCCGGGATAACCTGCTGGAATCAGAGATCTCCTCCAATCCATCCTGGCAGCTCAGACCCATGGAATGACCTGGCTGTCACATCCCGTTAGGATTTGTTGAACCTGCAACCCGACACCTTTGATCTCGGCTCGCCCGGAGCTATCCGACATAATCCCACACATTCCTTCGGAAGCGCGGCCGGGGCCGTGCCCTGGATGTTTTCCCAAGGAGTTTAGACAAGGAGGGCCCATGGAATCCCAGGAATTAGAGATGAGGAAAGGATTGGATTTGTTGTTCTAACGTCGGTTTTTAACACGGAGGGGTGGATTCCAAATCCTGTCCGAATTCCAAGTGGGATCCAGGGGCTCTGTCCCCTGGCATCAGGGAGCTGAGCAGGAAAATTCCATCCCTTCCATGGATTTGGGATGTGGAGGATGGAATTCTGTACAATCAATTGGATCTTGGGAGGGAATTCCTGGCGGGGAAGGTGGAGAGGGGCTGGAATTCCCAGATTTGCTGTGGCTGCCCCTGGATCCCTGGCAGTGTCCAAGGCCAGGTTGGATCCACCTGGGATAGTGGGAGGTGTCCCTGCCCATGGATGGGGTGGGAATGGGATGGGATTGAAGGCTGGGATTGGCAGGAAAACAGCAAAACTCTCCAGGTTTTAGGAGCAGGATGAAGTCATGGAATACAGAATCATCAAAACCCTGGAATTCTGGGAACAGGCCAGGGCTTGGAAGTGAATGGAAGTTTTTCCTTTCTGGGAGATTTTGGGACTGGAAATGAAGGAATTCCAATCAAGTCTTACTGAGCTGAAACCAGAATCCCTCTGGAATCTTCAGCCAAATCCCATCTCTTTTCCCTCTGGAAGTTGCTTCCAGCACTGTCTGTATCCCAGATTTCCTCATGGAGTCAAAGGCTTGGAACAAAGTCTCCAAGGATGAATTTTCCTGGGTCATTCCAAAGGAGAACCCTGAATTCATCCCAGAGAATTCGGATGAAGGTGTAGGACCTCAATCCCAATTCCCTGGAAAAGCTGAGCTGGGATTGTGAGGATTCCTTCTGTTCAAAATTCCAGCTCTATTTCTCATTTTTCCTGTTAAAATTTGCCCTCCCAAAATTCCAGCTTACTCCAGAGCTCTCCCTGCTCCAAACAAGGGCAAGTCCATGGAAAACATCAACACATTTTCCCACTTTTTTCCTTAAGAAAAATTGGTGAATTTGGAAAAATTGGGGAATTTAGAAGGAATTTTACCTCTTGGAGGAAAAAAAAAAAAAAATTCACCGGAAATGGGGCCTGGAAAATCCCAGGAAAGCACGAGGGGTTGGACACTGTGTTTTCCAGGGATTTAAAGAGGAGCAGAGGCCAAATCCCATCATATCTGCTGGAGCAGGAGCCAATATCCACTGGTGGAATGGGAGATTCCCAGTGATCCTGGAAGGAAATATTAATAATATTATTAGTTTCCAGGTATAATTACATTACTATTGTTATTATTATCTTATTTATTATTATCATTATTATTATTATTATTATTATTATTAGAATTAATATTAGAATTATTTAGTATATAATAGCAGTAATAAATGTTATCCATTATAATAATGATGATTATAAGAGTATAATAATTATAAGATTGTTACCCATAGTTATCATATTATTATATAATATGATGTGATGATATTATCAATGGTTATATTATTATTTTATTATTATTATTATTATTATTATTATTATTATTATTATTATTATTATTATTATTATTGGAATAATTAAATACTGCTATTAATAAAATTAGAATTAATATTAGAATGATTTAATAATAATGACAATAATAATAGTAGTAATAATAATAGCAGTAATAATAATGTTATCCATTATAATAATAATTAGTAATAATAGTAACAATAATTATAAGAATGGTATCCATGATGATGATGATGATGATGATTATTATGATTATTATTATTATTAATAATAATAATAATAATAATAATAATAATAATAATAATAATAATAATAATAATAATGTTTTCTATGATCATTCCTGGGACACCACCTGGGACTGGAGCAGTTGTGTCCAGAGGGGAATTGATGGGATCCATCCAGGATGAACTGGAATCTCCAACCCATGGACCACCCTATTCCTGTGTGCCGGAATTCCTTAATGAAGTCGAGGGAATTTTTCCAAAGCCAGGCTTTTGGTTTTCCTGGGATTCCTTCCCTGCCTGTCCCACACAAACCTCGCTGTAAGAGCATCCAGTCCTTGTGATGGTTTAATCCACCCAAAATTCCCGGCTGGATGAGGTCGCTTTTTTGGGATCAGATTTCCAAACATCCCTTTGTACCCGGTGACTCCATCAGGGCAGGGATTTCCAGCCCTGGATCCGCTTGGATTTGGACCAGGGACAGCCGGTGACACCTGGATTGAACAATTCCAGGGATTTCCACCAGGAATTCTTGCCTTTGCTTTACTCCAGGGCACCATAATTCCAAGTGATCCCTTGGAATATCCTTCCAGCTCCTCTCCAATTCCAGCCCCACCTTCCCAAATTCCACCCCGCAGCTGGATTCATATTCCCGCTGCTCTTTTCCTGGGAAGAAGAAGAGCACACACCACCTTTGGATTGTTTGGGAGCTCTGCCCATTCCCAGACTTTCTTTGAGGGGGAATTGATGTTCATGGAAGAGATTCCCACATCCAAAGGGGAGCTCAGCTGGATCCCAGGGAAAGAGGAATCAAAGCCCTCCGGCCAGGCAGCGTTTCCTTGGGAAAATAATTCCCTCCGTGCCCAAAGCTGTTTTCCAGGAGCCAACTCTCCGTGCTGGATGCAGCCGGAATTACGGATGTGGTCACCGCCCCTCAACCCTTGGGAACACTGATATTCCCAGAAAACCTCGGGATCCAGGGGTGTTGTATCCCTTGGGAGTGTGGGCAGGGAATGTTTTCCATCACATCCAACCTGAGCAATGATTCCCAGGGAAAGGTGGGAAGTGACTTCACTTGCAGTGCATTTCCCACATTATCCATGCCCAGGGCCGGGTGTTGGCACAGATTATTCCAAGCTGGAATTCCGACTCTCTGCTCTTTCTCACAGGCCTTGATAAGGAACCTGAATCTCATCATTCCAAACCTCTTGGAAAAGACTTTTCATGGATTAAATCCCGGGTTTCAGGTGAGGGAGGTGAAGCACGGAGAGGGAAAGTGATTCCCACAGGGAACGCCCACAGCTTGCCCTCAGGAATTATCCACAGGGTGCATTTCTGGGAAGGAAAGGGAATTTCCTCTCAATGGAATGCAGCTGCCAAAGGCACTGATCCCGGGATTTATCCCTGATCAATGCTTGGATTGATTGGGGATAAACAGCTGGAATTCAGAGCCCTTCCCCTGAGATTCCCACAAAATTCAGCACTTCCAGCAAGCTGTCAAAATCCACAACTCATCCAAGACTTTTCCATCTCTTTTCCAGCTCCCTGTGGCACAGGGATCCAGCAAACTGATGGGGGAGAAGGAGCTGTGGGCACAAAACTGGGAATTTTTCCCGGGAATCTTTGGATAACACGTTTTTTCTCACCGCATCTCTGTACCGTTGGAAAAAAGGGCAATGGAAGAGGTGACTTTCCCAGTTCCTGAAAAAAATCAGGATATTGAAACATTTCTCCCGCTTGAGGTGAAGCAAAAGGAAAGAAAAATCTCCAAAACTATTTGGAATCACAAACCTGTTGGGAAAATGAATTGGATTCTATGGAATTTCATTTTTATAATTAGAGATTCTTTAAAAAAGAATCAGTTTATCCCAAATATATCCAGTGTAAATTCCAAGATAAGGGAAACTTGGGAGCAGAGAATGAAATTTATCTTTTAACGGAAGAGGAAAAATATTGATTTATTTTTTGAATAGTTTTTGGTGTGGAAAAGTCTCCCAAAGCCAACACAGTCCAGGAAAAAAAATGGATATGGAGAAATTGGAGTTTGGCCACAAAAACTGGAGTTTCATTACAATGTTTAAATAATTAACAGGTTAATTATTAGAGCAAACGGTAAGTGCTGCTGCTGCATCCACACTGGGGTGTTGGAAAGGACTTGGGAGAATCCTGGAATGGTTTGGGTTGGGAGGACCTTAAATCCCACCCCATTCCCACCCCATCCATGGGCAGGGACACCTCCCACTGTCCCAGGTGGATCCAACCTGGCCTTGGGCACTGCCAGGGATCCAGGGGCAGCCACAGCAAATCTGGGAATTCCAGCCCAGCCCCTGCCCACCCTCCCAGACAGCAATTCCTTATTCCCAAGATCCCAGCCCAATCTCCCCTTTCCCAGTGGCAGCCATTCCCTGGCTCCTGTCCCTCTGTCCCTTGTCCCCAGTCCCTCTCCAGCTCTCCTGGAGCCCCCTCAGAGACTCTGATGTTTCCCTGGATTTTTCCCTTCTCCAGGGAACATTCCCAGCTCTCCCAGCCTGGCTCCAGAGCAGAGGGGCTCCAGAATCCTGGAATGGTTTGGGTGGGAAAGGACCTTAAATCCCATCCCATTCCCACCTCATCCATGGCAGGGACACCTCCCATTATCCCAGGTGGATCCAAACCCCAGTGTCCAACCTGGACTTGGGCACTTTCAGGGATTCTGGGATGCTCCTGTCACCAGTACTCCTATTCTGTGGAAAGCACTGCAGGTATCTCTGCTTTTCCATGGATTTTTCCTCCCTGAATTCCCAGCACACGTTGCACACAGACCATATCCATCCTTATCCTCTTTTTGGAGTTTTCCCAGAGCCATCTCTGCCACCAGTTGGATTTTCCAGAAAAAAAACCCAACCCTCAAACCTCCCAAAACAACAAAACCCCCCCAACAGCCACCCCTAAAGTAAACCAAATATTTGGGAAAAAAAGGGAAAAATTCCTTTTCCAACCACCAGCTCCGGCATAATCCTACAGATGTTCGGACAAACCATAAATCCAATTGTTTTCCAATTGTTTTCCTTCTCTTTTAGCCACAAATGGGAACCATTTCACAGCCCAGGAGTTGGGGGCTGTGCACCAGGCTCTGTCTAATTCCCACTCACAGGACATAAATAATTCCAGCAAAAAACAGGGACACTTCTGCCAGGGGATGCTGCTTATAATTACAGGGATGTGTGGTTTTGCTTAAACGGGAAAACAAATGGATTTTCCCGGCTTTTCCCTCCTTTCCATCGGAGCAGACCCTGCCTTTATGCTAAGCTAAAAGAGAAATATTTATAGGAAGGCCTCGTTAAAATCCTGGCACGGGATTCCCGCCTCTGGCTGAGCCATAAATTCCCTCGGGGGAACAAAACTCCCCCGGAGAAGGATCCAGGACAAATCCAGGGAATTGTCCCAGTGCCAGGACCCAGCAGTGCCCGCGGCTCCCTCAGATCTCTGCCCAGCCTGGATTTCCCCTGTCAACAACTCCTCAGGGCCTCATGGATCACGCTCGGGGCTGGCTTGGGCACAGCTGATCCTTCCCATTGGGAAGAGCAAGGGATGGGAAGGCTGGAGAGGGTCCTGGAACGCTGGAGCTGTGTTGGATCCGTTTCCAAAGAGGGAATGGGAAGGAATGGGAAGGTGGAGGGATGAAAGGTGCAAGGATCCGCTGGAGGAGCAGCCTGGGATAGTGGGAGGTGATGGAATTGGGTGAGCTCCCTTTCCAACCCAAATCCTTCCATGGATTTATGATTTTCCCTTGGAATCGCGGCATTGTGTTCACCGGAGGGAACTCCAGCGGGAATGGCCTCCAGGAGTTCACTGAGGTGAGACTCCCACCTGTGTCCCACAGGAAGGTCCTGGGCTGGTGCATCCACAGGCTCTTCCTGGTGCATCCAGAGAACTTCTGGAGCTGCCCTTGGGAGCAGAATTCAGGTGGGAAAGCTCCAGGGTGTGGGATCGTCTGCAGAGAATTCACGGGAAACACAAAGTGCTGCTGTCCCATCCATCCCCATCCCATCTGTTCCATCCAAATCCCGTCCCATCCATCCCCATCCCATTCTGTTCCATCCAAATCCCGTCCCATCCATCCCAATCCCGTCCCATCCATCCCCATCCTGTCCCATCCATCCCATCCTGTTCCATCCCAATCCCGTCCCATCCATCCCCATCCTGGTCTATCCATCCCCATCCCATCCCCATCCCATCTCCCATCCCATCTCCCATCCCATCTCCCATCCCATCTCCCATCCCATCTCCCATCCCATCTCCCATCCCATCTCCCATCCCATCTCCCATCCCATCTCCCATCCCATCTCCCATCCCATCTCCCATCCCATCCATCCATCCATCCATCCATCCATCCATCCATCCATCCATCCATCCATCCATCCATCCATCCATCCATCCATCCATCCATCCATATCCCACCCCTATCCTGTGACAATGAGGCCACATTCCAAATCCCAGGAACAGTTTGAGCCTCTCCCAACAAAGACCTGGAGGGGCTGGAGCGTGTCCAGGGAAGGGAAAGGAGCTGGGAAAGGGCTGGAGAATTCCTGAGGGAGCTGGGAAAGGGACTCATCCTGGAGAAAAGGAGGATCCACAGGGATCTTTTCCCTCTCTGAAATTCCCGCCTGACAGGGGAGTTGAGACCTCTGGGAACAGGGATAGGATAAGAGGGAAGAGCCTCAGGCTGTGCCAGGGATGGCTTAGGCTGGAAATTAGGGAATATTCCTTCATGGAAAGGGCTGTCCCGCCCAGACACAGCTGTCCTAACACCATTCCTGGAGGGATTTAAAATCCATGAGGATTTTAATCAAGATTTTCAATCACTTTAATCCAGATTTTTCCTTTAATTTGGAATGCACAAAACAACTGCCAAGGGAGGCTCTCCCGATGGAGGGAAACTGAGGCACGGTGAGCAAACTTCTCCACTTTCCATTCAGCAGAGCTGGAATCACGTGGAATCACGGGGAATCACATGGAAATGCATGGAATCACACGGAAAAGCATGGAATCACATGGAATCACATGGAAAAGCATGGAATCACGTGGAATCAAGTGGAAACCCATGGAACTACACGGAAACCCATGGAAACACATGGAATCACCTGGAATCACATCCTTCTGAGTCCAATCCAATTTTCCAAATCCATAGCAAACATCCGGCACCAAGCCCTTCCAGGATTATCCCAGGAATGCCACCAAAGCCCCGTAAAGTCCATGGAATGAGTCTTCTTCTGGAAACATTCCCTCTAGGTGGGAGAACCTCCCAGAAAATTCCTCTCCCTGGGCTGGAGATTCCCTCCCAAGCAAAGCCTGGATGAAGATTTAATGGAATCCTGGAATGGTTTGTGTGGGAAGGGACCTTAAAGATCCTCCAATTCCACCCCTGCCATGGGCAGGGACACCTCCCACTGTCCCAGGTTTTTCCAAACTCCATCCTTTTGGTCAGAATCCTGCGCTTACATCCCAAGGTTTGTGCCACACGTGGCTGAGTTTCCATGGAATTGGTGGTCAAGACAGCAATTCCATAAAACCTGAGCTGGGAAGGAATGTCAGGAGTGAGACTCTGGATCCATGGAAGTCTCCAAGGCCAGGTTGGACACTGGGGCTTGGATCCACCTGGGATAGTGGAAGGTGGAAGTCCCCGCCCATGGATGGGGCGGAATGGGAACATTTTTACGATCCCATCCCATCCTTAACATTCCACAATTCCATGATTGTGACATTCCAGGAGAGTTCCCGGCCACAACCCATGGAGATACTCGGAGATTTTTTCTGGGCTCACCTGTGCAAAATCACAACTTTTGGGCTGATTTTCCACATTTCCCCACGTCCTTCTGGAGACCTGCTCCATCCTCAGCTCCATAAGGACAACAGCAGGGAAGAATTCCAGGTGGGAAAAGTCGGAGTTCTGGATCATGGAGCTGCTGGAGCGCCTGGAGGATCCCACCACCATTCCGGGCTTCCCACCCCACTCCCTGTCAGATCCATGACTCTGTTCCTCCCTTTGGATCTCTCAGCCCCTCTCCATCCCCGCATCCACCTCTCTGGGAACATTCCAGCTGCTCTGCTCTCGCTTCCAGGAAAACGGCCGCGCTCCGGTGCCCCTGGGAGCAGGGATTTGCCAGAGCAGTAGCTGGTGAGAACCTGGGGATTGTCCCAGCCCAGAGCTAACGTGGCCACGGCCACTTATCCCTGGCTGCTGTTTTCCATTACAGCCTCCCGAAAACGAGCGGGATACGAGCTCTGGGATTTCAGCCGGGATTTTAAGGCCCCCGGAGCTCGGCTGAGGCTCTGAATTGCTTCCAGCTCCTTCTTCTCTGGACGTGGAGACAATCCCACTCCCAGGCTCTTCCCTTCTCTGCTTGTTCCGTGCCAGAAAGTTCAAACCAGCCCCTCGGAATTCCCCATCCCAGATGCTCGGGAATGGCTCCGAAGGTTTCCCGAGGTTTCTCAGGCCGGGAAATGCAGACGAGCTCCATCTCTCCATAGGCTCCCAAACCAGAACAAAGTGCAATAGTAAATTCAGGGATACTCGGTGTTCCCAAAAAATCCGCCCTTCCCGGGAAAGATTTCATCCCTGTTAAATTAATTTTGAACTTGGTGGTGGATCTGGATTTTTCCAGGGACAGTTTTGGGAGTAGTTTGGAGCTTCCCCTCCTGTATCCCATATTTTGGAGTAATGGATGTCCCGGAACAAAAATTCAGAGGGAAAAAGCCATCATGGATGAAGTGCACCCCTTTTATTCAGCATCCAGGAATATTCCAGAGGGAGAAAATGGTGGTGGGAATATTCCTGGGAGATCTGTGAGTCCGAAGGATCCTCTGCTAAAATCTCAGTGGAATTTCTCTGATCTGAACACATCCAACGTTTTGGGCCAGAAGAAGGAAATTTTTTTTCAGGAAAAGGACACGGAGGGGCTGGAGAGTATCCAGGTAAGGGAACAGAGCTGGGAAAGGGCTGGAGAATCCCTGAGGGAGCTGGGCAGGGGCTGGAGAATCCCTGAGGGAGCTGGGAAGGGGCTGGAGAATCCCTGAGGAGCTGGGCAGGGGCTGGAGAATCCCTGAGGGAGCTGGGAAGGGGCTGGAGAATCCTGAGGAGCTGGGAAGGGGCTGGAGAATCCCTGAGGAGCTGGGAGGGGCTGGAGATCCTGAGAGCTGGAAGGGCTGGAGAATCCCTGAGGAGCTGGGCAGGGGCTGGAGAATCCCTGAGGGAGCTGGGCAGGGGCTGGAGAATCCCTGAGGAGCTGGGAAAGGGCTGGAGAATCCCTGAGGGAGCTGGGCAGGGGCTGGAGAATCCCTGAGGGAGCTGGGCAGGGGCTCAGCCTGGAGCAGAGGAGGCTCAGGGGGACCTTGTGGCTCTGCACAGCTCCTGCCAGGAGGGGACAGCCGGGGGAAGTCGGGCTGTGCTTATCCCAGGGAACAGGGACGGGAGCAGAGGGAACGGCCTCAGGCTGGGCCAGGAGAGGTTTAGATTGGATATCAGGAAAATTCCTTCCTGGAAAGGGTGACTAAACATTGGAACTGCCCAGGGCAGGGATGGAGTCTCCATCCTTGGGAATGTTCAACAAATGAGAAGAGATGGAAACCAAAAGGGGCTCCAGGAGAGCCAGAATTTGGGACAAGGCCTGCAGGGACAGAACCCAGGGAATGGCTCCCACTGGGAAAGGGGAGATTGGGCTGGGATCTTGGGAAGGAATTGCTGGCTGGGAGGGTGGGCAGGGGCTGGGCTGGAATTCCCAGATTTGCTGTGGCTGCCCCTGGATCCCTGGGAATGCCCAAGGCCAGGTTGGACACTGGGGCTTGGATCCACCTGGGATGGTGGGAGGTGTCCCTGAACATGGAATGGGGTGGGAATGGGATGGGCTTTAAGGTCCCTTCCCACACAAGGCATTCCATGATCCCACGCCTTTACCTCCAAGAATTAATATTCCATTTTTCCTCCCTTTAAAAGCCATTCCTGAGTTTTTGGGACAGTGGGGATGTCATGCACTCAGAGATGGAAGAATTCCAGGAAACAAGGTGCTTTCCTAAGGGCAATCCAATGGGAACACACTTTGGGATTCAGCCACATCTGGTGTTAATTTTTCCAGGGACAGATCAGGACCTTTTTCTTTTATTTTCCCCCCAGGATTAAATGATACAGAAATTCAGGGAATTGTTTCCTCTGTGATGAAAACAAAGAGCACTGAGGCCTTTTTGGGAAAAAAAAAAAAAGATTAAAAGTACAATACTGAAGCCCTCAGGAATTCTTGGTGTCAAAATGATTCCTGGAATTTAAACAATTCCTTGGGAGGATTAAAGGAGCCGAAAGCAAAACAAAGCACCTTGGAGTGGAACAAAACATTCGGAGCCGCTCGGGGATCCAAAATCCAGAGTCCTTTGTTCCCCACAAGAAAAACAGGGACAAATTTTGGGGCTTTTTGAACAGTTCAGGTGCGGCTCTGGCCACTTTTTGCTGGGAAAATTGTGGAATTTTAGGGATAAAGGTGAATTTTGCAGTGGGGTTGAGGGTGATGAGGACCTGAGGAGGGATTGCAGGCAGGGAATTGTGCCCATGTCAAAGCTGTCCCAGAAATAACTGGAATTTCGCTCCCTTGGCAGCAGAATATTTCTCCCAGTTCCTTGTGTCCCATGTGGAATTGTGAGAGGGAGCAGGGCAGACCCGGTGGAAATGGGATCATGGGATCAAGGAATCATGGAATGGTTTGGGTTGAGAGGGAGTGGAAGATGATCCCATCCCACTCCAACATCCACGGGCAGGGACAGATCCCACTGTCCCAGGTGGATCCAACCTGGCCTTGGGCACTGCCAGGGATCCAGGGGCAGCCACAGCAAATCTGGGAATTCCAGCCCAGCCCCTGCCCACCTTCCCAGCCAGCAATTCCTTGCCAAGATCCCAGCCCAATCTCCCCTTTCCCAGTGGGAGCCATTCCCTGCCTCCTGTCCCTCTGTCCCCAGTCCCTCTCCAGCTCTCCCAGACACCATCCATGATCCATGGGCTCCTCCGTGTCTGCAAAGTTGGGAATCACTGGACCCTGAAGATCCTTGGCTGTCAGAGCATTCCCAGAGGGAGTCAATCCCAGCTGTGTGCACAATTTGGGATTCCCTGGAGACCAGTCTGGAGGTCCTGGGAATGCCAGCTCTGCCCAGCTCCGTGCCAAGCACGGCTCCACGCTGCTGGAGAAATTCCCTGAAAAAAGCCTCCTTAATTTTTTTTTTTTTTTTTTTTAATTCCTGCTTTTTTCCCACATTTTTCTCCTTTGTCCTCGGATGAGGTGCGATGTTCACACCCAGCCCTGAAATGGGTGAAAACAATTCCAGAACAAAAGGGGAAAATTGTTTATCCCTGAGAGCCAAATCTTTCCTGAGGCCTTGGAATTTTTCCCTGGTTTCCAGATAAACCCCAGCTGCTTTATTCCACGGTCTGGGCATCCCTGGGCTTGTTTGTCTCATTTTGGGAAGGCTTGGAAGTCGGGAGGAGGAAAGGGAATATTTACAATGATTGATGGATTTTTTTAGAAAACTTCCTGGGATCCTGATTCAGAAAAACATGGAATCATGGAATGGTTTGGAAGTGATCTTCTGGATCATCCCGTGGGGAGGGACACCTTCCACTCTCCCGGGATGCTCAGATTTTATTCTGCTGCTGGAAAAGCCCAGGAAAATTGTCCGCAGCAGCGAGACTGGAGTTGGAATCACCTCCCACTCCTGACTGGAAAAGGATGGGAGAATTCCTGCAAAAGGGTGGGACTGTTGCTACCTCTGGATCTCTGGAAGCATCCAAGGCCAGGCTGGAGAGGGCTTGGAGCACCCTGGGATGGTGGGAGGTGTCCCTGCCATGGCAGGTTGGGATTAAATCATCTTTAAGGTCCTTTCCAAGCCAAATCAATCCATGATTCCAGGAATTTGGGTCAAACAGGGATCAAGAACTGTCAGGGAATGGTCCCACCTCGGAGGTGAATTATCCCGGAGATGCTGACAGCAACCCTGGAACAATCCTGGGAAAGGAGCCTGTGACGTTCTCTGGAATTACTCCGGAACATGGAGTCTGTCCCTTTCCCACTGCTGTGTCCCTCTGGAATCTCCTCTGGAATCATGGAATGGTTCAGGGTGAAAGGCACCTTAAAGACATCTAATCCCAACCCCCAAAATGCTGGAAAATCCCTTGGGATGGCTCTTTTTCCCCCCCTTTTTTGGTCCTTTCCAAGTGCTGCAGGGAAAACGCCTCTTCCCTCCCGGAGAGGGAGCACTGGGCACGGAGCTGCTTCCAGAAATAACCACTTCCCTCATTTCCCACCCTAATCTGTTTTTCCCTTCCCATAAAAACAACACGGATAAAACAAAAGCCCCCTTTTCTCCGAGGCTCCTTCCTGACCCAAACACAGAATCCTGGTGCCTCCAAGTCTCACGGAGCAAATCCAGGCTGGAAGCCGCAGCCAGGACTCGGTGCCACCTCCAAAATTTTGGACACTTCTTTGGATTCACCTTCCCGAGGCTTTGGATTTGTTCTTGGATCCAGAAATGTGAGTGGATACCCGGAGCCTCAGCAGGGAAAGGTCATTTCCACTCGTTGACATTCAGGCTGTCTCTTTTCCAGGGATATTTTTATTCCAAGAGCATCAGCCTGGCTGGGGAGAGGCTTCCCATCCGTCAGGATTTCGGGGAAGGGGGAACGGTCACACCTGGAGGAACGGGAGCTTTTGACAGGAAAATTATTCAATCCTAATGCATCCTCTCCTCGTGGCTTTTCCCAAGGACTGGATGGGAGCCGTTGGCTGTTCCAGGATAATTCCCAACAAAAGGGTTTTGTGAGCTCACGGCTCCCCTGCCAAAGATTCTCCCTCTGCCCACTCAGGAACATCTGAGCCTCCCCATGGATTTCAGTTCCCTCTGGGATTGCTCCAATGCAGCATGGGGAGCAGGAAAGGTGGGAATTGTGTCCCTGTGTTCCGCTCAGGTGAGAGCCCACCTGCAGAGCTGTTCCAATTCCTGGATCCCAACAGCAGGAGGACGTGGAGCTGCTGGAGAGAGCCCAGAGGAGGCCCCGGAGCTGCTGCAGGGCTGGAGCCCCTCTGCTCTGGAGCCAGGCTGGGAGAGCTGGGAATGTTCCCCTGGAGAAGGGAAGGCTCCAGGCAGAGCTCAGAGCCCCTGGCAGGGCCTGGAGGGGCTCCAGGAGAGCTGGAGAGGGACTGGGGACAAGGGAGAGAGGGACAGGAGCCAGGGAATGGCTGCCACTGGGAAAGGGGAGATTGGGCTGGGATCTGGGCAAGGAATTGCTGGCTGGGAGGGTGGGCAGGGGCTGGGCTGGAATTCCCAGATCAGCTGGGGCTGCCCCTGGATCCAAGGCCAGGTTGGGATGGACTTGGATTCATCTGGGATAGTGGGAATGTGTCCGTGCCCATGGGGTGAGATGAACTTTCTGATCCCTTCCCACCCAAACCATTCCATAATTCCATGATTCCATAACTGCATTGTTTGGGGAATTTTTTTTTTTAACATGATCCCACAAAAAAAAAACAGACAAAGAAACTGAAAAGTCTGCAACCCAAAAATTCCAGGAGACTCCAAGAGAGCTCCAGCCTCTCCAGCCCCGGATCCAGACACAGGGTGGGAAGGAGCTGCCGGAACGTCTCCATTCCCTTCTCCGCCCTGGCACCAGAAACACGAGAAAAACAGGGAAAATCCATTTGTGCAATGATCCCAAATCCCAAACTGGATTCCCACTCGTCTCAGCCACAGCGGTGATTTGGTGGACTAGGAATTCCCAGGAATACCAAGGTTGGAAACCAAGGAATATTTGAGCCATGGATTAAGGTGGTTGGTCTGTCCTGTTAAACCCCAGTTTAGGAAAGGCTCAGCCTAAAACCAAGTCTTGGAGGAATGGGAAAAATTCCAGCCATCCTGGAGGAGCAATCCCTGGATCCCAAATCCTGTTCCTCAAGGAAATCTGTCCTTAATGCTGGATTAGAGCAAATATGGGATGAAACTGGGAATGTGGGAATTTTGGTGGAGTTTGGGACGTTTAGAAGAGCCCAGTGGGTCAGCCCAAAACTCCCTGTGGGAATCACATCCCTGTGGAATGAGGAAGAAGAGATTTGTAGGATCATGATGGAGCAAACATCCCATTCCAAGGGGAAGTCAGCTATGGAAAACTGCATAAACCTGGGCTCTTCCCATGGCATTGGAAAACTCCGGTCCTATGGAAAACGCCATAAATCTGGGCTCCTCTTATCCCAATCCCAGTCCCAATCCCAATCCCAATCCCCATCTCCATCCATTCATCCTCCCTTCCTCATCCCATTGGATGCCACCAGCCCGGAATGGATATCCCGATGTTTGCATCCCGTTATTCCACGTTTGAGCATTCCCAAGACACCGCTGATCCCCATTCCCATTTTCCCAAGAGGGAATTACTTATCCCAGCTCCGGGGCTGGTTTGGGAACAAAATCCCATCAGACGGAAGTGGCCTCCAAGTGAGGTGAGGAGCAGGGAATGATGCTGATGGAATTTGGCAGGATGAAGGATCCCCACACTCCTCCCATTCTGTCAGAAATGGGAATTTGCTCAGGATTTTGGGGATTGATGATGGGGGGACTCTCCCAGGTTCCCAGGAAATATTTGGAAAGAGTCCATCCCATCCCATCCCAACCCAATCAAGGAATCATGGAATGTTATGGGGTTGGAATGGCCCTTAAGGATCATCCAGTCCCAACTCCCTGCCATAGCCAGGCACAATTCCCACGATCCCGGATTGCTCCAGGCCATCCAGAAGATGTTTAGGAAGTTCTAACACAGGCAAAGTGAATTCCCTGTGGAATTCCCCAACAAAATGGGAATTATTCCCAAAATGGGAATTATTTGGGATGCTAGATGTGCCTGGAATTCCCAGAGGTGTCGCACAGTCCCTGTCCTTGGAAATTTTCCAGGTCAGGCTGGATAAATCCCTGAGGAATCCAGTTTTGGAAGCTGGACCGGACACCTCCTGAGATTCCATCCTGCCTAATTATCCCTGGGAATTCCCAATCCCAGAGCAGCTTCCACAGGGGGATAATGACCATCCAGATCTGCTGTATCCCAGAAATCCAAACACCTCCATCCCAAAAAACTGCCCTGCTTGGCTGCTGTTTGCCATCCCTTGCCTCATTCCCTGTGAAATCCAGAAATTTGGGATAAATTTGATTCGCGGCCGTGGCCAAAGTCTCGCTCTGACCATTCCCCTTCTGCTCTTCCCTCTGGGATTTTCCAGAGCTTTGCTTACCCATCCCAGGAAATTCTGGGATGTGAAAGGACTGTTTCCACTCCAAGAAAAACCTCGGATCAAACATCTCCGGCCCCACCATCAGCCGTATCCCATTCCTTCCTTTTTTTCCATCAAAACCCCCCCGTGCTCCAGGGAAAATTCACCCATTCCCGAAAATCCGACACCTCTCTCCCTTCTTTCCATAATCCCTAAAAAAGCAAAGCATTTGCTCTCTTCCCTTTGGACAATCCAAAGGGATAAACTCCTGGAAAAGCTCCCAATCCAGGTAATCCTATTGTTCCTCCTCTCCCTACCTGCCCCAATCCCGGTGTTTTCCCAGATCCCAGATGTTCCAGGATGAGGGAAGGAAGTCCGGCTCCAAACCATCCCTATTAAATTCCTCGCCAATCCAAAGTGCCCAGAAAACAAAGCCATGGATTCATGGATTTACCTGATTTGGATGTTCTTGGCACGGGATAACGGCCTGGGATTTTCCGACTGAATGGACTCGTTGTAACACCAGGAATTCTGGGGTTTTTTTTTTTTTTTGGAATGTTCACTGGTTTTCCCTCCTGCCAGATTTCCTGAGTAATGCCAGAGCACGGAGCCAACTCCCGGCTTGTTTGGAGTTCTGGAATCCTCCAGGAAAAGGAGACAGAGGTCCCACGTTTCTCTTGGAAGAGGGAAAGCTTCCAAAGGCCGTTTTTGGAGGGATCCCATCCCAATCCTCCAGGAATGACCTCATCCCGCTAATGAGGAGTCGGCTTGGGGAGGGATGGAATAAAGGGCTCCTTCTGCCTCTGGATCTCGGAGGTTTAGGGAGAGTTTTCCAAGAGGATTCTCCTGGATTCCAGGTTTGTCTGTCCTTTTCAGGGACAGACCTCCGATAATGGAATCCTGGAATATCCTGAGTTGGGAGGGTTATTCCTGGTTTATCCATCCTTTTCAGGGATAGCTCTAAAGGGGAGGCCATGGAATTATGGAATATCTGGAGCTGGGAAGGATATTCCAGGTTTATCCATTCTCTTTAAGGGATGGATGTCTGATCATGGAATCATAGAACATCCTGACTTGAGAAGGATATTCCAGGTTTATCCATCATTTTCAGGGACAGCTCTGAAGGGAAGGACATGGAATCATGGAATATCTGGAGTTAGGAGGGGTATTCCAGGTTTATCCATCATTTTCAGGGACAGCTCTGAAGGGAAGGACATGGAATCATGGAATATCTGGAGTTGGGAGGGGTATTCCAGGTTTATCCTTCATTTTCGAGGATAGCTCTAAAGGGGAGGACGTGGAATCCCAGAATATCCCAAATTGGGAGGGATATTCCAGCGTTATCCATCCTTTTCAGCACCTTCTTTCTCTCTACCTTCGAGCTCTCCCTGGATTTTTCCCTGCTCCAGGGGAACATTCCCAGCTCTCCCAGCCTGGCTCCAGAGCTGAAGGGCTCCAGAATCCTGGAATGCTTTGGGTTGGAAAGGACCTTAAATCCCATCCCATTCCACCCCATCCATGACCAGGAACACCTCCCACCATTCCAGGGAGCTCCAATCCCAATCCAACCCAGCCCTGCAGAGTCCCCACATTCCAATCCGAAGGCTTTATTCCATTTCTCCCCTGTTTTTCAGGATAATGAATCCAACCGAAAAGGCCTTTCCTTGCCCACACTCCCTCTCTTCCCTCTCCCTTTTTTTTTCATGGATCTCCACCAAAACCTGAGCTCATCTTGGATTCGTTTCCTCTCTGGACACCTCAGCTCCAAACACTCAGCCGAGGAGCGGCACTGACCTTCTCCTGTTGGACTGGGAGCTCCCCTCCGGCTTGGATCCCAATCCTGTTGGAATTCTGCCCTCTGAGGACAATCCACATGAAAAGCAGGACCAGGAGTGAAATCCTGTTGGATCTGAGCACCTTCCAATCTTCCCGGTGCTTCCAAACCCTCCCTGATTTCCTCACTTTCAACCGGAGCCGGCCAGAGGTTGTTGGGGCTCTCCCAGGTTTCCAGGAGCTGGAATCAATTCCAAGGGATGCAGACAAAACTCGGGATAAACCCTCAGCAATCCCAGAACTCCTGGACAGTTTTGTCCCTATGAGCACACCAGAAAGGGAATCAAGGCAGGGAATCATTTATGGATGTGGGAGCTTAGTCTGGATACTGGAATTGGCGATTCCCCATCAGCCGTGGGAAGGTTTCCCAAAAAAGAGTGCTGGAAAGCTCGGGATGGATGGGTTTGGATGGTCCAAAAAGTGGGAGAAGGGTTTTGTTTGGATCCAGCACTCCCGACTGGATCTTGGATCACACCTCTCTCCCAAAGAGAAGAATCCCTGGATTAAATCTGGGGAAAAAGAGGGAAGTGACTGCTGGATGATCCCATTGTCCCTTCAAAATTCGCTGCCCTGGGAAAAAAGATGGGAAATCATCTCCAACATTTGGAGCTTTGGAAATGTTTGGATTCAAATCCCAATATTTTGGTGGAATTCCAGGGAAGGGAAGATTTGGGGGCAGGTTTGACGGTTCGGTTTTGGGAAGGGACGGTTGGGACGGTGTTGGTCCGGTTTGGGCCGGCCGTTTGGGCAGGTTTGGGGGAGGCAGGTTTTGGGCAGATTGGGCGGGCAGTTTGGTCCGGGCAGGTTGGGCCGTCCGGTTTTGGCGGCCGGTTTGGGCCTGTTTGGGGCAGGTTTGGGCCGGTTTGGCATGGTTGGGCGGTTTGGGCCCGTTGGGCCGGGCCCGTTGGCCGGGCGGTTGGGCCTGCCGGGCCGGGCCGTTTGGACGGCCGGTTTTGGGCCGGTTTGGCCTGTTTGGGCCGGTTTGGCCGGTTTGGGCCGGTGTTGGGGTTTGGGCGGGTTTGGGCCGGTTTGGGCCGGTTTTGGGCCGGTCCGTTTGGGAAACGGTTTGGGCCCGGCTTTGGCGGGCCTGTTTGGTCCGGCGGGCCGGACCGGCCGGGCCGGCCGGCCGCGCCGGTCGCCGGGCCGGTCCGGCCGGGCCGGGCCTGCGGGACGGGCGGCGGCCGGGCCGGCCGGCCGGCCGGGCCGGGCCGGGCGGGCGGCGGGCAGGGCCGGGCCGGGCGGTGGCCGGGCCCGGGCCGGGTCCGGGCCGGCGGGCGGGCCGGCGGCGGGCCGGGCTGTGAGCCGGCCGGCCGCCGGCGGCGCCGTGGCCGGGCCGGGCCGGCCGGCCGGCGGGCCGTCTCGCCATGCTGGGCCGGGCCGGGCCCTGGCGGGCAGGGCCGGCCGGGCCGGCCGGGCGCCGGGCCGGCCGGGACAGGAAGGAAGGGAAGGGAAGTGTCGGTGGAAAGGAGGTCTAACGGGAAGGGGGAAGGGCAAAGGCTGGACTCCATGATTTTTAGGGTCTTTTCCAACCTGACCAATCCCATAATTCCATGATTCCCTGGTTTTATGTTCTGTCTATGGACTTGGATCATCAGATTTTTGGGAACAAGTCAGGGCTTTGCTGGGAAAATGCCCTGGACGAAAAGCTCTGGAGCTGGGATGCGTTCCCCGAGCTGAGGTCAAGGTTGAGGAGCTGGAGGTTCATCCCTGGCTTTTCGAAGCAGGAAACATTTTCCTGAGCTTTATTTCATGGAAAATGCATCCCTGGAGAGACTGCTAAGAACAGGGAAAAGAAAATGAAAGATGAATTTTAAATATTAAGAAGAATTTATGGAAATAGAAGAGGAACAACCCTCAGGATGGCAAATCCGGCTGCTCCCGAGGAACACTCCAGCTTTTCCAAGAACATGGATTTCAGAGAAAAACGGATGAATTCCCATGAAAAGAGAATTCTGGATGCCCTGCGGCCTCATCCCGCCTGGATCCGTGCTTGGCTCAGCCTATGGATCATCAGGCACTGAGTCACATCTTTAAGGATGCGGGATGAGGTCCCTGGGGGGAAAGAATTCCTGCCGGGAACCGGATTTTCGGGATGGTGATGTCGGAGACTGAGTCAGAGCTGCGCCGGGCCCATCTGGTTGTGATTTCGGGAACGGCAGAGATCGGAAGAATCCCTGGCAGGGAAAGGCTGGGAGGCTTCCCAGTGGGAATGGGGTCTGGGAGAGACATTGGGATCCATCTGGGAGACACCAGGATAGAGGAGAAATTCCCTTTTCCTGCCTCCCTCCCTCCCTCCATTCCCTCCTTAAATGGGTGAGGAATTCCTGGAAGCAGCTCCAACATCACCGTGGTTCCAGCAAGAATTCTGGGCTTCTGGTGCTTCCCTGGATTTTCTCTTTTCAGGGATGATTCTGGAGCCTCCTTAGGGAGAGCAGCATTCCCAGCTGGAATCCTGGTTGGATAAATCACAGGAATATTGGATTTGTGGCTGGAAGAGGAGCTTCAGGATGGAATCTGAATTCCAAATCCCAGCAAAACCCTCAGGCATGGCCAGAGGGAAAACAGGGATGAGCAAGAGGTGGGAATGCCAAACCCCTTTCTCACTGGGATGACACGGAAGAGAATCCCCCAATCCCACGACATTCCAAAGGTTTTCCAGCTCTGTGCAGCCATTCCCAGGAACAACACTCACCATTCCTCACATCCTCATGCGGAGAGCGGTGACGGAAGTTCTGCCATTCCCAAAAAATCCCGTGGCTTGGATCTTTCCCAAGGAACCAATTCCGTGCAGCAGCTGCTGAGGGACATTGGATTCCCTGGTTCCAAGGTTGGGAATAACCCCAGGGAAAGGGGATGGATGGAATTTGGGATTGGGGTCAGAGGGATGCGGGGCCTCTTGGACACCAAAATTTGGGATTAAAGCGAGCTGAAAATCCCATTTTGTTCCTTGGAGATCACCTCGGATTGGGAATTTTGGAAGATCTGAGGAACATCTCTTATTTTCTACCCTCTTTCCATTTTTCCTCCATTTTTTTCCAGGTTTTATCCATGCAGCTCATTCCAAGCAGATTCTTGGACCCCACCAAGCTCCAGGGTTTGGATGCCCTGGATGAATTCTCATCCAGAATTCCGGATGAATTCCCATCTGGATGATCCAAAGCTGCTGGAGCCTGGCAAGATCCCACTCTGGAGCGGATGGAGAACATTCCCTCCTGGAAATGCCACTTCCAGCCAGACTTGGATCAGGGCTGTCCAAGGAAGTCTCCTGGAGCAGGGAACCTCTCCTAAGGGATTTCCCTGGCTTCTCCCAGAGCTGGGATTCAGCAGGATGGGATAAAAACACCTGGAATATTTGTTCCCATGGGAATATTGTCCCTGTCCATGGAAGGCTTGGAATTAGATTGTCCTTGAGGATCCTTCCAAGCCAAAGCATTCCAGGATTCCATGGGCTCTCCCTGGTTGTTCCTTCATGGAATTCCCACAGCGGGAGCATCTCCAGGGGAATCTTCCTTGCACATCCCGATGAAGCTGGAAAGGGAATTGTGACGTTAGGATTTTCCTCAGGGAGGTTTTCCATAGTGCTGGAAGCTCTTTAAAATTTCTGGGAATTCTCTGTCCAGTATCTGAAGGAAACGGAGAGGCTGAGATTTCCAGACAACATTCCCGAATCCTGTCCTTTGTAGGGAATATAATTTCACTTTCCTTCCAAAAACTCCAAAGCTCTTCCCCATCCATATTTACACTCCACTATCTGATTCCCTGTGGGAAAACATAATTTAGTGGATTTATCCCAAATTTCAGTCCCTTGTCCCCTCAGTCGCTCCGTACTTAGGGAATCCCAGAATTCCAAACTGGTTTGATGGGAAAGGACCTGGTTCCAATTCCCTCCTTCTATCCCAGGTTTATCCAAACCAGCCTTGGACACTTCCAGGGATCCAGGAGCAGCCACAGCTTCTCTGGGAATTCCATCCCAGCCCCCCCTCCACCATCCTTGGGAAGAATTTATTCCCTGTTTTTTTTCCTCAATTCCAATTAAACCCCTTCATTATGGATCCTGACAAAAAGGAGGAAGAAATCCCAGAGAGGAAATTCCAAAGCGGGATAAGGATGCGGATAGGAAAAAAAGAATGGGAAAGGAAGGCCCAAAATCTTGGGAAAAAACCAGAACTGCTGGAGAAAGAGGGCCTGGAACAGCTCAGAAAAATACCCTGGGAGGATTTGGGATTTGGGAATTGAGAGTTGGGATTTGGGAATTACAGGAGCAGGATCAGCTGGGAACAAACGGAGCAGGAAAAAAGTGTCGTCCACTGCCCTGGAATTCCATGTCCCTGGAATGAGGGTGACGCTCAAACATTCCCTGGAAATTTTTATTCCTTGGAAAATGGGATTTGTGACACACAAAAATGAGGAGCCAGGAAGGATTTGTTTTCCCTGAAAATCTGGCTACATTTTTCCTGTTTTTTTTAATGGATTTATGGATTCAAAGGTGGGACATTCCTCTTTCCACCGTTCATTTATGGATTTTAATTGGGGATGGATCATTTATTGGGTTCCTGGGATTTGGGATTGGAGAAATCCCGTGGCAGGCAGTTATCCCACAAATTCCCAGGCAGAAAAACTCTGGGATTTGAGGAATTGTTTTAGGAGGCATTGGAATTCCCTGCGGATAACTTCGGAGTCCCCTCCTAAAAAGGGAAAAGGAGGCCTAAGAGGGAGTTTGGGAATGAACAATCCCGTTTTTCCTGCTGAAATCATGGATAAAGTTGTCAGTCATTCCCAAGGAATGGAGGCTCTGAGGCCATGGAAGATGCTGATTTTAAGGGAATTTGGGAATGATTCCATCCCACTCATGGTAATCCCAGCTGGGATGAGCCAATCCCGCCCCTCTTCCCACATCCCACATTCCCTGGGCCAGAAATCCCATGGGAAAACTGGAAAAATTACTCTGGAGCTTCACCCAGCCTTCCCAATGGTTGTGGTGGAGAGATTCCAGTGGGAACAGCACCAAGGAAAAATCAGCAACAAAAAAAAATCCTGGGAATTCTGAAAGTGAAACATTTCCCTGCGGAGAGGCAAAGTGAAGGAAGGGAAGTAGGAAAAGCAGGAAGGAGGGAGGGAAGAAGGGAAAAGGATAAACTATCCAAACATCACCTGCAAAGAGATTCCAAATGCGGGAATTGCTGTGGAGTGGGCTGGAATTCCAGGGAAATATATCCCTCCTGGAAAAAGGGGCGGTTCCCACTTCATCCATAGGTTGCTGTGGAGGAGGGAAAATGCTCCAGGATTCTGGAGCTCGTCTGGAGCCAGGCTGGGAGAGCTGGGAATGTTCCCCTGGAGAAGGGAAAAATCCAGGGAATCCTCAGAGTCCCTGGAGGGGCTCCAGGAGAGCTGGAGAGGGACTGGGGACAAGGGACAGAGGGACAGGAGCCAGGGAATGGCTGCCACTGGGAAAGGGGAGATTGGGCTGGGATCTTGGCAAGGAATTGCTGTCTGGGAGGGTGGGCAGGGGCTGGGCTGGAATTCCCAGATTTGCTGGGGCTGCCCCTGGATCCCTGGGAGAGTCCAAGGCCAGGCTGGGTCCATCTGGGACAGTGGGAGGTGAGGGATGGAATGGGATGAATTCCAAGGTCCCTTCCCACCCAAACCATTCCAGAATTCCCTGGACACACCTGTGGGATGCAGAGGGTTCTCCTCATCCTCACCACCCAGTTTTTCCCTGGATTCAGCTGGAAGAGCCCTTTCCAAACTCTCCTGGCCCATTTCCCAGCTGAGACAGCCAGGAATGACAATCCCAGTGGGAAAGGGAACACCCCCGTCTCCCTCCCCAGTCCCACCTTTTTTGGGATTGAATTTGGGAAGGGCTGCAGGGATCCTTATCCAAAAAACCAGACAGGGAACAGCTCAGTGATTCCTCAGGAATGCTGGAAAAGGACCTGGAAGCTGCTGGAATCCTGGGATGTGTTCCAACAGCTCCATCCCAATTTTCTTCCCATTCCCCCAATCCCAACCCAGCTGTTCCCTGCAATAGAGCTCCACCCCCAAAATCCATAGGAACAAAGATCTCCTGCATTTCCAGGGAATTTCTCCTCGCCTGGCATGTGCAAATCCAGCTCCAACCCCACCATTCCCAAATCCAGGCGCATCCGTCCAATTCCAGCTCTGGTGGCTGCCGAAAAATTCCAGAGATTTTGCAAGATCCTTCGTCAGGGAGAAAAAATTTCCTGGAAACCTCAGCGAGCCGGTGAAAAGCGGGATTGGGATGGGGGTTGGGAAGAGAGGGAGGAGGGAGCGCGGTCAAGGCCGGGGCAGGAGTTCATGGAGTTGGAGGTTTTGTGGGAATGTTTTGTTTGCTCTGGATTAGGCTGCGGATTCCTGAAGGAAAACACGCTCGGCTCAAAGCGGGACGGGGAGAAAAGGTTGGAAAAGAGGATTTGGGAGTGGGGGAAAGTCGGGATTGAGGATGAGGGAGGCAAATCCCAGTGGAATAAAAAAGGGGGAATTGTAGCCCGGAAAATTCCCTCAGAGCAGGAGAATCCCAGGGCAGGAGCAACAGCCCCGCTCCAGGGATCTCTGGGTCCTGCCAGGCTGTCCCAGCTCCCAGAAAATCCTTGGGATACAGGAACAGCCCCAGTCCAGGGATCCAGGGGCAGCCCCAGCAAATCTGGGAATTCCAGCCCAGCCCCTGCCCACCCTCCCAGCCAGCAATTCCTTGCCAAGATCCCAGCCCAATCTCCCCTTTCCCAGTGGCAGCCATTCCCTGGCTCCTGTCCCTCTGTCCCTTGTCCCCAGTCCCTCTCCAGCTCTCCTGGAGCCCCTCCAGGGACTCTGAGAATTCCCTGGATTTTTCCTTTCTCCATGGGAACATTCCCAGCTCTCCCAGCCTGGCTCCAGAATCCTGGGATCAGCTCTGGGGCCTCCTCTGGATTTTTCCAGCAGCTCCTTTTTCTCTCATGATATCTCACAACAAGGGATCCCCAACACCTGGAGCAACATCCAGACAGGAATTCCCATCCCACTGGGAATCCCCTGCCCTATTTAACATGTCCCAATCCTTCCCTTCCCCCACTCAATCCAGCACAGGTCTCCTGGAATCTCACCGGGAATAAACTCCCTCCTCTCCCTGCCTGGAATTCTTCCCACCAGGAATTCCCATTCCCTGGGATTTGTTGTCTCCCTGGGTCCTCTCCTCTCCCTGCAAGTTGGGATCCTGCAGGGAAGGAAGGGAATTATTCCATATTTCACATATTCCCAATTCTTGTCTTCTTAGGCTTGGAGACAGCCACAGCTCCAGGATCCTGGAATGTTTATTTGGGACCATGAAGCCGGAAATCCGACGCCGTCTCCACCGAAATCCTCCAATCCATGGAACAACAGTCCCTGTTTATCCTCACGGATCCCTTTGTTTTCCTGCTTTTCCTCTCGGGATGCAACAGCCACTCCTGAGGAATTCGCTCTCCGAGCCAGAGGTTGGATTTTGGGAGCATTGGAAAGCCCACGGAGGTTTGTGGGGTTATTCCCAGGTTTAATTCCAGCTCCATGGGATAAATTCCATCCATCCCAGCCTCTCCAAGGGGGGACTCAGCTCAGCTCCTCAGCTTCCTTCCTGCTGTAGGAATTGGAGGGAAATATCCCTGGAAAAGCCTCAGAGAGGTCACCTGGAATCCTCACCTCAGGATCATCCCTGTGTCCAAGGCTGCCCGAGGGTTTGGATAATCTATTTTTAGATCGTGGAATTCCATCCTTGAATTTGTGGCTCTTTTCCCACCTTTCCATTGATTTTTTTCAGTTTTCTGTGTGGAATCCACAAAATCTTTAAAATGCCTTAAAAACTTGGGAATTTTACCCCTTGATTTCATGGGAAGGAATTCTTTAGTTGTTTCTTTGGAATTCCTGGTTGCTCCCGTTGCTCTGGAGAGTTTTTCCATTGGCCGCCTCCAAATTATTCTTTGGGAAGGCCAGAGCTTGGAATTTTGGGATGATGAAGGTTGGAAAAGACTTCCAAATCCATCAAATCCAACTTTTGAGAGGATTTCGTGTCCAAAGCAGAGCAGAAACGGAATTTGGGAATAAGGTTGGGAAGTGAGAACATGGATTTTATTCCCATTTTCCCAGATTTCCTGCAGGGCCCTGGGATCTTCTCCTGATCCTGTTGGAAGTGGCTCGCTGTCTACTTCCATGGGAAAAATTCCTCCGGGAAAAATTCCTTCACTCAAAGGACTTTCCAGACAGGTACGGTAAAAAGCCTGGAATCACCATCCCTGGAAGTGTCCGAGTGGATATTCCAGGATATGGATTTGTGGACAGTGTGGTGGTTGCCCAAAAGGTTGGATTTGATGGATTTGGAGATATTGTCCAACCTCCATTATCCCAAAATTCCAAGCTCTGGCCTTCCCAAAGAATAATTTGGAGGCGGCCAATGGAAAAACTCTCCAGAGCAACGGGAGCAACCAGGAATTCCAAAGAAACAACTAAAGAATTCCTTCCCATGAAATCAAGGGGTAAAATTCCCAAGTTTTTAAGGCATTTTTGTGGATTCCACATAGAAAACTGAAAAAATCCAGTGGAAAGGTGGAAAAAGAGCCACGAATTCAGGGATGGAATTCCAAGATCTACAAATAGATTATCCAAACCCTCGGGAGGCCTTGGATACAGGGATGATCCTGTGAGATGGGTTCCATGCGACCTCTCTGAGACTTTTCCAGGGATTTTTTCCCAATTCCTACAGCAGGAAGGACGCTGAGACGCAGGAATTCCAAGGATCTGTGATGTAGGAATGCCAGTGTGATGTCACAGCACGGAATCTCCATCGTTTTTATGGACTGGAAGGAATTCCAACATCACAAATGGAACAAAAACCAGGATAAAAGATCGGCAAAGCCACAAATCCCAAAATTCCCATTTTCTGGGGTTTTTTTCCCTTTCTGGATCAAACCACCCCGGCTCATCATGGGCCGTGTTTTATTATCCAAATTATTCTGTGGGATTTCTCTTCCCATTTTTTTGGGAGGGAAAAAGACACGGAGCCCCCAATCCACAAGATGTCAACCAATCCCTGTCCCAGCTCCAGAGCGGAAAAATTCCTTCCGTGTCCTTGGGAGCTGGAACTTGTTTATAAATCCCGGGAGAGAACAGCAGCAGGACGCTGCTGACTCATTCCCAATGTGACTCATCCCAAACGATCCCAGATCCTTCCCCTCTGGCTCTTCCCGGCCGCCCTCCAGGCTTTTTTTAGGCTCCCTAACCTCACTCCAGCCCCTGGCATTTGGGATCCTGCCCTTGGAATTGCAGCGCGGTTTTCCAGCCTGGTTCTCCTGATGGTGGAGTTGGTTTTGGAGGAGATTCCTGGCCAGTGGCACCTGTGAATCCCACCTTGGAATTCCTGGTTTTTTATGGATGTCGTGAGGGGAGATGGGGGAATATAGAAAGGGCATGGAGGTGTTATAGAGAATCCAGAGGAGGCCTCGGAGCTGCTCCCAGGGCTGGAGCCAGGCTGGGAGAGCTGGGAATGTTCCCCTGGAGAAGGGAAAATCCAGGGAATCCTCAGAGTCCCTGAGGGGCTCCGGGAGAGCTGGAGAGGGACTGGGGAGAAGGGACAGAGGGACAGGAGCCAGGGAATGGCTGCCACTGGGAAAGGGGAGATTGGGCTGGGATCTGGGCAAGGAATTGCTGTCTGGGAGGGTGGGCAGGGGCTGGGCTGGAATTCCCAGAGCAGCTGGGGCTGCCCCTGGATCCCTGGGAATGCCCAAGGCCAGGTTGGGATGGGATTCTCCACCAAGAGGTGCCCAAAGGCTCAGGGAATCAATGGAAAAAGGGCACGGAGTGGCCTCGACAGGGAAGAGTCATTCCATAAGAAAACAATTCCCAGTGTCCGTGACAAAATCCACCAGGATGGCAACAAACCCGATCCATGGATTTATCCCACAAAATCTTCCTAAAGCCTCTGGATTAGCCAAGGGCAGCTGGATTTCTGTGGGAATAGCAGAAAGAATTTCGGAAAACAGGGAGCACAATGTCCTGAGCTGATGGGATTGGGGGAATTTAACTTAAAATGAAAACTGAGGAAAAAGAGGTGGGGAAAGAGGGGAAAAAAGGAGAAAAAAAAGGGCAAAAAAGGGGGAAAAAAAAGGAGAGAAAAAAGGGCAAAAATGATAAAAAAGGAGAGAAAAAAGGGCAAAAAAGGACAAAAAAGGAGAGAAAAAAGGGCAAAAAAGGACAAAATAAAAGGAGAGAAAAAGGGCAAAAAAGGACAAAAAAGGAGAGAAAAAAGGGCAAAAAAGGACAAAATAAAAGGAGAGAAAAAAGGGCAAAAAAGGATAAAATAAGGAGAAAAAAGGGCAAAAAAGGACAAAAAAAAAGGAGAGAAAAAAAGGGCAAAAAAGGACAAAAAAGGATAAAAAAGGGCAAAAAAGGACAAAAAAAGGAGAGAAAAAAGGGCAAAAAGGATAAAATAGGGAGAGAAAAAAGGGCAAAAAAGGATAAAAAATGGACAATCCCTCAATAATGCCCATGGGGAGGCACCTGCGCTCCTTCCCTTGGATCCGGGACACAACCAGGAATTTCGGAATCGCTTGGAATTAGGAACAAGACTCAGGTCAGGTCCCTATGTCCCACTTCCATAAATTCTAGCTCCTTTTCTCCTTCCTTTTCCCTAAAAAGAGGAGTTTCCCAATCCCCGGTGCCTTGGGGAAGCAAACCTGCAGTTCCAAGCGTGGGAAAAGGCTTGATCAGCATGGATTTACCCATTTTGGACACTCTCCTTGGAATTTTGGGTGTTGATCCCATCTTTTATGGCTCCCTGAGTTCCACCTCAGCTTTCCCTGGGATGGTTCCTCAGGGAATGTTGGGAATGGCTGGAATTCGGGAATTTCTATCCCAGAGCTGAATTGTTTCCACCCAGGTGTGACTTCCTGGCTCTGGTTTGATTCCTCCTCTTTTCCAAGGGAATTTTTAGGGAGAAGCACAGCAGGATCTGTCAGAGGTGTGGAATAAACAATGGAATTCCACCTTGGAATTGCCGTGAGGCACCAAAATCAGGAATTTTCTCTTTCCAAGGGAAAATCAAAAGCTCTTAGGGAGGGAAAAATGAGGTTGGGGTCTCTCTCCTTAGGATCGGATTTCAGGAGAAATCAGAGGGAATTTGGCCTGGAATTCCAACTGAATGGAGCAATTTTATGGATTTAGGCACCTCTGATGGAAGGGAAACTCTTGGTTTGTCTATTCCCAAAAAAAGCACATCCTGGAATTCTCTGTTCCACAGGAGACATCATTCCAAGATGTCACCATGAGCTTTTCCATCCAGCGGGAAAAGCTCCCGGCTCCGCGTTTTTCCCTTCTCCACCACGCTGACCTTTAAGAACAATTCCAAAGCCGAGCGCTTTTCCAAACCCTCTCATCCCAAAAAATCGGAGCCTCCAGCACCAGCCCTGCCGGCATCTGCCAGGAGAGACTTCCAAGTTTTTTTATGGCTTCATAAAGTGGGGATAAGGGGGGATTTTTCCACAGGAGTTGAGGAGAAAGGAAAGATTTTCTCTGCTTCTTTTCCTCCGGGTTTTTTTTTGGAATTTCCCTCCTTTCATTTGGGGAAGGAGGATAAAAATAACCCCTGGATTTGGGGTTTTTTTCCTAAAATACAGAGCGGGATTTGTTGGTGAATCCCATAAAATTTTTGTTCCTCTCTTTCCCTCTCTCGAGCACTTTTCCACTCTAATTTTATCCAGATGCTTTTCCTCCTAAAACCCTTCCCTTTGGATTTTCCCTACTTCCCACCCCCACATCTGCCAGGACCTTATTCCTTGATTTCTCTCCGATTTTTCCGGCTATTCCTGAAGACTTCTGGACTCTTCTCTTCCTGAAGTTTCTCCTTCCTTGCTTTCCTGACTTGGAATTTCATCTGGATTGTTGTTGCCTCTTTGGGGATTAATTATAAATTATTAATTAATTAATATTAATAATTAAGTGCTCCAGCAAAGCCAAGCCAAAAGAAGAGTGGGAATAATTTGTCTCCACTTCCCATTCCCAATTCCAGCTGGAGGAAAAAGGATCTGTCTGGAATTAAAGCGGGAAAAAATGGCAACAAATTCAGGGAATAAAATTATGGAAGCGCCGGATGTTGTTTCCCAAGATCCAGCGGAAAGGGAATTGCTGGAAGACGCCTTGGCCACCATTCCTGGTCACATCCGGTTTCCGAGGGTCACATCTCCACCTCCGGATGGATCCTGGCGATTTCCATGGATTCCTGAACTCCATGGGTTCCGAAGGCCACCTATGGAATTCTTTGCCATGCCGGGAGCAGAAATAATCCCGAAATCAGGAGCAGCTTCACTCCAGTCAAATTCCAGAACCTCCCAGGCAGGATAAGGAGCTGATCCAAGTCTGGGAAGACATTGGGATTTGGGAATGGCAAATTCCTTATCCCTTTCCTTGTGTGCAGGAGAAATCAGCTCCTGGATCGTGACCAGGAATAAAAATGCCGAGTTTTCCTTAATTTTCCATGCTGGAGCCTAATCCAAGGATCAGGAACTGGTCATCACACCATGGACACTTGTGTTTTCCTGGGAAATGGGAAGGGAAAGGAGCACGCCAGCATTCCCAGTCCTAATTCCAAGGTGCTGCTTCCATTGCCTTGAGAAGTTGAGGATAAGGTTCAGATCCGTGAGGTTGGATGTGGAATTCCATTTGGGATGTTGTGGAATACCCAAAATGCTGTCGGATGGGAGAAAAAAGCCAAGGAAAACCCTTTCCCTTCTGGAAGGGCCATGGAAGATCAGTGGGAATCAGGATCAGGGAATGGGTTGGGTTGGATGAGTCCTTAAATCCCACCGGGATCCAACTCCTGGGACACCTCCCACTCTCCCAGGTGGATCCAAGCCCCAGGGTCCAACCTGGCCTTGGGCACTGCCAGGGATGGAACATCCAGAGCTTTTCTGGGAATAGGGGAACATGGATGCCATTCACATCCCTGGGAATTCCATTCCAGGCTGGAGCAGCCTCTCCAGGAAAATCCAGAATTTTCATGAGGGAAGAACATTCCTTGTTCCTCAGCTCTACACCGGAATGGGACCCGAGGCCCCTCAAAGTTTGGGATTTTGGGTGAAGCTCAGTGGGAACAAACCCAGCGGAGGCCCCAGGAACCCTCTGGAATGGAACAATCCCTTTTCCATGGAGCAGAAAATTGGAATTTGGGAGGGCATGGATGGACACTGGAGCAACCTGGGAGAGTGGGAGATGTCTCTGAACACAGAAAGGGGGGGGATGGGAAGGGATTTAAGGTCACTTCCAACCCAAAACTTTCCGGGATTCCAGCGGAGCCCCTCTGCTCTGGAGCCAGGCTGGGAGAGCTGGGAATGTTCCCCTGGAGAATGGAAAAATCCAGGGAATCCTCAGAGTTCCTAAAACGGCTCCAGGAGAGCTGGAGAGGGACTGGGGACAAGGGACAGAGGGACAGGAGCCAGGGAATGGCTGCCACTGGGAAAGGGGAGATTGGGCTGGGATCTGGGCAAGGAATTGCTGGCTGGGAGGGTGGGCAGGGGCTGGGCTGGAATTCCCAGATTTGCTGGGGCTGTTCCTGGATTCCTGGCAGTGCCCAAGGCCAAGCTGGACACTGGGGCTTGGATCCACCTGGGATGGTGGGAGGTGTCCCTGCCATGGAATAGGACGAGCTTTAAGGTCCATCCCACCCCATTCCATGATTGTGTGAGTGCGGGAGCCGGGATCAGGAAGCACCTGAATATTGGGAAAGCAGGAAAATCCATCTGAGAAGCTCCCTGGGCAGGGCTGGAATATTTATCTCCAGGCGAGCTGAATATCCCACCACAGCCCAGGAGGGAATGGCCATTCCCAATCCTGGGAGGGCTTGGAGCTTAAATTTAGCCCTGGATCCGACCTCTCCAGGATGAGCGCATTCCTTTAAAAAGCCGGCCTGTTCCCGTGGAATATTTCGGGTTCACCACACGGCTTCTGGAAGCCGTGGCTGCTGACTCATCCCGAAAAGATTCCCACTTCCATCATTTTTCACGGCACTTGGGTCACTTTGACTCGAACGTGAGCCTTCCTCAGAGCTTTAAATCCATCCGGGATTGGGAATGTCAACAACAACACCACGGAGCGCCTGGGATTGATTTTGCCTCTGGAATCATGCGGGATCCGTGGCGGGATTTCAGTTGGAAAAGCTCCGGTTTCCTTTCCCTCCCTGCCTGACTCACTGCTCCCGTCCCTCCTGACCTTTTCCATGTGCAACCGTCCCAGTGACACCAAAAAGCAGCCGGAATTCCGACTTTTCCAAGGGGGGGTGCCGGAGGAGCTCCTGGAGATGCACAAACCATCCCAGAGAGAGAGGAGGATGAGCAATGATCCTTAAAAAAGTGATGGATTCTGATTTAATTCTGTTCCCAAAGAATAAAAGGAAAAGAAAATTGGACCTCGCTCCACCGGCACGGTGGAAAATCTGGGAAGGATTTTTTTTTTTTTTCCCTGATTTATTCCCGAAGTTTTTATTCCCTGGTTCCTTTTTGATGGTTTTAAAAAAAAACCACAGGGAAGAGGGGTGGAATTAAAAGGAGAAGGGGAATTGTCAGGGACAGGGATGATCCCCACGGATACCTCCCATTTCCAGCACCAAATTCCCAATCCTATAAATTTCCCCCAATTCTGCTTCTTCCCTCTGTCCCCTTCCAATCCATGGTGGAAAAGCAGCACCTGCACCATTCCTGGGGATTTTTTGGGATGAAGCAGAGAGGTTTTATTTAACGCCGTGTCTTTTCCCAAAGCTGCTTCCCAAATGGGGTTAAAATTCCACATGGAGAGCGGGATGAATGGGAATGAGGGGGGAAGGGATGGTGGGAAGTGCTGCTCTTCCAGAAGGAGATAAGGCATGGAAAAAACCCTGGGCCAGATGTTGGGAATATCAGGAACGAAGGGCTCCTGCAGGGAGGAAAGGAGAACTGGGAAATCCTTAGGGAAAAAAAAAAACTCCAGGAGAGGATTAAGGAATGATTGATAAAGGAATGAATGAGAGATTCCAGAAGGTTGGAAAAAGGTCCTGGACACCTCTGCTTATCTCTGGATTTCCTCAGAGCCGGGAGCTATGGAATGATCTTTACCTGGCAGTTTTAGGGACATTCCAAGAATTCCATCCTCAGGAACCTGTGGAGCAGCTCCAGGATCCGAAGGGAACAAACCAACCACCTGGGCCAACAGTTTTCCTTGAAAATCCATTCAAATCCCGATTTCTGCCTGCTCTGGAAGCAAGGTTTGGAGGGAACAGTTAATTCCTCCCATTCTTCCCAACATTCCCTGCAATCCAACCATGGGAATGTGCTTTTCCTTCAATAATGGGAATATCCACCCAGCTTTAGGGGTCCTTTTTTCCCTGGATCCTGCTCTGCTACCTCATATCCCACTCAGTGAATAATTCCCACAGGGAAAAGCACTTCAAACAACATCCATTGTGGAATCCGCTTGGAATCCTAAAAATAGGGAGATTGTGCCCTCATATGGCGAAAGGAGTGATAGAATTTTTTCGGGAAGAGGTGAAGTTTTCCAGGTCAGGAATCGTTTATGCTCATCCCTGGGTTGCCCTCAGTGGTTAAACATTCCCGAGGTTTATTTTTCCCTCCTTCATCCCAGGATTTGACCCTCCTTGGGATGGCTGGGAAAGCTTCAAGGAGGCCCTTGAGGGGTAAATAAATGAAAGACGGAGCTGGGATGGAGCGGGAAGGATGGAAGAGTTGGAATTAACTCCAAATTGGATGGGCTGGGGTTTATTCCCATCAAAGGGGGACTGGGCAGGGCTAAAATCCAGGGAAGTGCCCAAGGCCAGGTTGGACACTAGGGCTTGGAGCACCCTGGGACAGCGGGAGGTGTCCCTGAACAGGGATGGAGTGGGAATGGGATGGGATTTATGGTCCCTTTCCATCCAAACCATTCCAGGATTCTGGAGCCAGGCTGGGAGAGCTGGGAATGTTCCCCTGGAGAAGAGAAAATTCCAGAGAATCCTCAGTGTCCCTGAGGGGTTCCAGGAGAGCTGGAGAGGGACTGGGGACAAGGGACAGAGGGACAGGAGCCAGGGAATGGCTGCCACTGGGAAAGGGGAGATTGGGCTGGGATCTTGGCAAGGAATTGCTGGCTGGGAGGGTGGGCAGGGGCTGGGCTGGAATTCCCAGATTTGCTGTGGCTGCCCCTGGATCCCTGGCAGTGCCCAAGGCCAGGTTGGATCCACCTGGGATAGTGGGAGCTGTCCCTGCCCATGGAATGGGATGGGAATGGGATTGGAGTTTGAGGTCCTTTCCTACCCAAACCATTCCATGATTCCATGATTCTATGAACTCAAACAATCCTTTACCTGTCTCCCTATATTGTGATTCCACAGAATTTGATTTAGGAGGAACCTCAACTGGAATTAAGGTTCAGACCGGAGCTGTTTATTCCAGAGCTTGGAGAGCTGAGGAAAGCCAGGAAAATGGGATTCAGAGCTGGGATAATGGGATTCAAACGCATGGAATTCATCTCCAAAGGGAGAAACCACCTCTTGTCCCTGTTGCCTCCAGGTGGATGAAGAATTCCTTCTTTTAATCCCAGAAAAGCCAGGTTAGGTTTGAGAGGAAAAAAGAAACTCGCTGGATTTAGAGATAAGGATGCTCTTCCAAGGATTTTCCCAGGATTTTTATGGATATGTCGGGTGGAAACCTGTCAGGAATTCCTGAGCTCTCCCTGAAGTCACATCCAAAGGGAAAGGGATGAGGAAATCCCTTCCAGCCCCACATTCCTTGGATTTTACATTCCCACAGAATTGCTGCCCTTCCACTATCCCAGAGTCCAGGCAGGTCCTGGGAACAGCCCCCTCTTTCCCAGGAATTCTTTGCCATCCTCTGGAACCTTGGGAAGGACTCCAACCTCCCTTGGAACACATCCCTGGAGGAATTCTCATTATCCCACCTGGATCATTCCTGAAGTTCTCTCCTTCTCCATCTCCCTCCTGCATCCGGAAAGATTCCAAAGGGGATCAGGGCAGTGTGGCGAAATTCCATCCATAAAATCCTTCTTTTCCAGCTCTCATGGCAGCCTGACCTTGCCAGGGAATCTCTTTGGAATGTCGGGAGAGTAGAATTTATTAAGGACATTTGTCCCGGCCGCATCCGGATGTTTCCATTTAAATTCATCCCTGTTTTCTTGATCCAAAGGAATTCCTTCCCTCCGCTTGACTCACAAGGAAAACTTCTTAATATCCACCATGGGATCAGGAAATGTGGGAAGTGACAAATTCCTACGGACTGAAAGAACCTTGGAAAACCGGTGCTGGCTTGGGAAAACCGGCTTTTTTCCAGCAAATTCCATGAAAATTTATTCCTGCTGCTGCAGTTTGTGAGTATAAAATCCAGGATTTCCTTGTGATCCAGGTGCTCCCAAGGGTTCGTCAGCAACTTCTGTGGGATGTAATAAATTCCCAAGCGGAATTTATGGGATTTATGGAAAGGCTCCTCTGTCCTACTCCTTGATCCGGTGGGGCCATCCCAAGGTTGCGTCAGGATGGATCTGGAATATTCCCAGCGAGGAGGCTCCACAGCTTTTCTGGGATCTGTTACAAGGATTTCTTCCTCCTGTCCAGGTGAGACTTCCTGGGATCAGTTCCTGTCCCTTCCTTGTGTCCCATGGAGCAGATCCTGGTCCATTGTCCACTGCTTTCCCTTTGGATCCAAACAGGGATGAGGCTCCCTCTTCCCTGGAAGAGCTGATTTGGGATCAAAAAGCCACTAAACCTCCTCAAAAATATTTCCCTCCCTTTCCCCCATCCTGGAAAATCAGAGAGCTGCGGAATCCAGGAATGGTTTGGGTTGGAGGGACCTTTAATCCCATTCCCCCCTATCCATGGGTAGAGACTCCTCCCACTGTCCCAGGTGGATCCAACTTGTCCCAGGGATCCAGGGGCAGCCCCAGCAAATCTGGGAATTCCAGCCCAGCCCCTGCCCACCCTCCCAGCCAGCAATTCCTTGCCAAGATCCCAGCCCAATCTCCCCTTTCCCAGTGGCAGCCATTCCCTGGCTCCTGTCCCTCTGTCCCTTGTCCCAAATTCAAGCTCTCCTGGAGCCCCTTTAGACCTTGGATTTTCCCAAATTTTGTCACTCCAAAGTTTTTCTTCTCCCAGCTGAACAATCCCGATGCATCCTGGGAAGTTTTTCCTTGTTGCGGCACGACTCGATTCCCAAAATCCCTGCCCATTCCGTAGGATTTATTCCAGACTCAGAATCCTGATCCCTGCGGCATCGATAGCATCTGCTCCCAAAAAAAAAAAAAAAGGTTTAAAAATAATCCCAAAATTTCTCTGACTAGAGAGGAAAGGACTCCTTTGTACTGGTTTGTACTGGTTTGTACTGGGTTCTACTGGGTTCTACTGGTTTGTCCTGGTTTGTACTGGGTTCTACTGGTTTGTATTGGTTTGTACTGGGTTCTACTGGGTTCTACTGGGTTCTACTGGGTTGTACTGGGTTCTACTGGTTTGTATTGGTTTGTACTGGTTTGTACTGGTTTGCACTGGATTCTACTGGTTTGTACTGGGTTCTACTGGGTTCTACTGGTTTGTACTGGTTTGTATTGGGTTCTACTGGTTTGTATTGGTTTGTACTGGGTTCTACTTGTTTGTACTGGTTTGTACTGGGTTCTACTGGTTTGAACTGTGTTCTCTTGGGTTCTACTGGTTTGTACTGGGTTTTACTGGTTTGTACTGGTTTGTACTGGGTTCTACTGGTTTGTACTGGTTTGTACTGGGTCCTACTGGTTTGTACTGGTTTGTACTGGGTTCTACTGGGTTCTACTGGTTTGCACTGGATTCTACTGGTTTGTACTGGTTTGTTCTGGGTTCTACTGGTTTGTACTGGTTTGTACTGGGTTCTACTGGGGTCTACTGGTTTGTACTGGTTTGTACTGGGTCCTACGGGTTTGTACTGGTTTGTACTGGTTTGTACTGGTTTGTACTGGTTTGTACTGGGTTCTACTGGTTTGTACTGGGTTCTACTGGGTTCTACTGGTTTGTACTGGTTTGTACTGGGTTCTACTGGTTTGTACTGGGTTCTACTGGGTTCTATTGGTTTGTACTGGTTTGTACTGGTTTGTACTGGGTTCTACTGGTTTATACTGGTTTGTACTGGAGGTTCTTCCTCTGGTGGTGACTCCAAGAATCCTTGGATAAACTTCCCATTATCCCAGTGCCTGGATGCTCCTTGTAGAGAGAGCTGGAACAAAAGACTGAAAATTTGGGAATGAGGAGAATGGCAGGGAAAAAAATTCCCAATTTCCCTTCAAGCTGCCTGTGCCAGGGGCAGTCCCAAGTGCTTCCCAACAGGAAAATTCCATGGGGATTCCAGGGAAATATCCCATGGGGATACAAGGGATCCATTGGGCTTTAGGGAGTTGATCCAGAAAAAGGCAGAGCCAAAATTCCAGGATCCAGGGAGCTCCTAAATCCCTTTCCAAGGGCTTTGCCTCCACCTACGGATGAGGAGGAGTCAGGGTGGGAAGAAAGTTCTCCGAGTCTCCCAAAAATTCCTGCTTTTCTTTGGAGGAGCTCAGGGAGGCCCAGTGGGATGGATGTTGTCCCAAAAACTGCCTGGAATCGTGCCACCATCCAGGAAAAGGACGGAATGACAGAAATCCTTGGGATGCTGCACTCTTCACATCAAACCCACGCGAAAGGCAGGATCCAAGAGGTTTTTTTTTCCAAGAGGGAAATTCCAGAAGGAAAATGGAACCTCCGGAGCTGACATCACTCCCCATCCGGATGAATTTATCCCCTCCAACTCCAGCCTGACAAATTCCATGGAATCAGCACTTCCCAACGCTCCAGGAGGATCCAGTCAGACCCCATTGTCCAGAGCAGATCCATTATGGGATTTAACAGAATTTAGGGAAGCACAGCCACCTCCAATCCTCTGGAATTCTCCTCCAGCCTTTGGCTGCCACAAAATCTGGGAAACTTTGAGCTCCTGGTCTTTTTAATCCTTTTTTTTTTTTTTTTTTTTTTTTCGTAATTCCCAACATTTATCACTTTCCAGGCTTCATCCCACATTTTTCCGGCATCTCTTCCTTGGAGTTTTCCTCAGACGAAGAAAAATTCCCAATCCACACCTCCCATTTTCAGGGATTTAGGGAAGAGCTGAGAAATGCGGGGTTTTTTTACAGCGCAGGAAAAGCCTTTGGAAACAGATTTGGTTCCAACTCCTGGAAATACCTGGAAAATTTAGGAACAGCCTAAATCAGGATTGGGAACAGGGTTTAGTGGTGGCCTTGGAAATGCCGGAATAGCTGCTGGAACGGGAAAAAAAAGGAGTGGAAGAAATAGGAACGGGAGAAATAATTCCAAAGGTTTTGGGATGAAGCACTTGGAGAGAAGGAATATTCCTGCTAAAGGAATCTCCCCAGTTGGAAAAGTGGGGAAAAGGCCAAGGAACACACCATGGAACAAAACCAGGGAATATCCATGTGGATGTCATGGATGGATGGGGATTTTCCCTTGGGAAATGGCAGGGTTTTCTTGGAAAATGGCTGGATTTTCTTGGAAAATGACCAGGTTTCCTTGGAAAATGGCTGGGTTTCCTTGGAAAATGGCTGGACTTTGTTGGAAAACTGCTGGGTATCCTTGGAAAATGACTATGTTTCCATGGAAAATGGCTGGATTTTCTTGGAAAATGACCTGGTTTCCTTGGAGAATAGCTGGGTTTCCTCGGAAAATATCTGTGTTTCCCATTGGAAGACCCCAAGGAAAAGTGGGAATGGTGTGGATGTTCTCCGGATATCTCCGGAGATGCAGCCTCCACACGATCCTGGGCTGGATTGACAAAGGAAGATATTCCCTTTCCTAGGAAAAATGGGAATTATCTTGGAGACAGGGAAAGCGGGAATTGCCAGGTGTCCATCAGGAATTCCCACATTTTCCATCTAATAAATAAACAATGATCCCAGAATAAATGGAATAAACAGAATAATCTCCTTCCAGCGGCAAAGGAGAACATTCCCGTGGTTTTCTCCTGGTTGGGAATGTCGGTGATGGATCCGAGGTGACAGGTCACCCCCTAATGACCTCCTCTCCCATGGCTTTCCCAAATCCATCTTTTCCGCGGGAACGACTTCTGGGCCAGTGCTCCTTGAACTTCAGGAATTCCTGAAGGAATTCCTCGCCAGGACATGGAATTAAATTAAATTGGGACCATGCTGGGAACCTGCCTAATCCCATCTCCCGGAGGGAAAAACTCATCCCAAACCCCATTCCCACCCTGCTGTGGAGCTGGGAGAGATGAAATTCCCATTTTCCACCTCCACTCCCGGCTCCGGGACTGGGATTCGGAGCGTTCCCGGAATGATCCCAAATCCTTGCACATTGTGAAGCCACCCCTGAGTAACCCTTGGGGACCCCCGTGGGGACATTCCCGGCCATCCGTTAGGAACGATGGATTGTTGAGGACGGAATTCCGCCAGCCGGAGGTCAGGGGCAGTTCAGGATCCATCCCGGGAGATCCCATTCCCGGTTTTCTCGCTTCCCTGCTCACCTGTGATGTATTGGACCAAACGATGCTGGAGGAGCTTTGAGCCTTTGTTATCCAGCCGGGAAAAATGCCAGGGGGGAAAAGAGGGAAAAAAAGGGGGGAAAAGGGGGGAAAAAAAAAGGGGAGCAAAGGGGGAAAGTGGAGGAAAAGGAAAATTAGGAAAAATAAGGGAAAATAGAGGGAAAAAGGGAAAAAAGAGGAAAAAGGAGAAAAGGGGAGAAAAAAGGAGGGGGAAAGGGAAAATGATGGAAAATAAGGGGAGGAAAGAAAAAAGGGAAAAGGGGAGAAAATAGAAAAGAAAGGGGGGAAAAGGGGCAAAGGGAGGGGAAAGAAAAAAGGAAAAAAGGGAAAAAAGGGAGAGGGAAGGGAAAATAAGGGGGGAAAGGAAAAAAGGGGGAAAAGGGAGAAAAGGGGGGGAAAAGGAAGGGAAAAGGAAGAGAAAATGGGAGAAAGGAGTAAAAAAGGAAAAATAAGGGGAAATAAGGGAAAATAAGGGGGAAAGGGGGAAAAGGGAGAAAGGGGGGAAATGTGGAAGAAAGGGGGGAAAGGGGGAAAAGAGGGAAAAGGGAAAAATAGGGGAAAGAGGGGAAAGATGGAAAAAAGGGGGGAAGGGGGAAAAGGAGGAAAAAAAGGAGAAAAAGGGGAAAAGGGGGGCAAGTGTAAAAAGGGGGAAAAAGCAAAAAGTGGGAAAAGGGAAAAAAGGGAGAAGAAATAGGAGGGGAGACGAGCGGGAATAAAGGGTCAAGAAATGGGAATGGGAATTCCACCCCCTGTGCCAGGCCTGGAGCGCCTTTTCCATGAGGGAATTTTCCCAGGGTCCAACCTAAACCTCCTCTGGAGCAACCTGAGGCTCCTGAACTTCCAGGTTCCATGGAAGGATCTCATCCACAGCTCCAAGTTTTTATCTGCGAACAATGACAACTATCCTGGAATTTTGGGAATGCTGACAGCAGAAAATAGGGAAAGCTGGAGCAGTTTCAGGGAAGGGTCTGGACTCAGCACATGGAATTTTGAAGGACTGAAAGATGGAGTGGGATCCAAACTGGAATTCAACCCCCGGAATAAAATTCCACTGAAACCCAGTAGGAAAATCCCAGTTTTAGAGGGATTTCTTTGGATTTGGGATGGGATAAAAATCCTGGAAGTTCACCAAAAGCTCCATTTATTTAGGGATGTTTTAAAATCCAAACCAATTTAAAACAGGAATAAAATTCAGGATTTTCCCAGTCTGGAGCCTTGAACTGGCTTAAATTTGGGTTAAACTCAGCACCAGCAAATCCGGGTCTAACTTTAGGATTCCTGATGGATACTGGAATAAAAAACAAGGAAGGAACAAATTCAGGAATACAAAATTCTCCCTTTTCTTGGAATTTTGCCTCCTGATCAGCACAGAAGGAATTTTAGTATTCATTTATAAATTTTGGTTCCAAAAAATACACAGAAAACTCCGATAACAGGGCTGGGAATGCCCTAAAATTCCAGGAAAAGCCAAGATTGGGCCGTTCTGCTGGCAGGGATTAGAGGGAAAGGGAATTCTCTTGGAATTGACTTCATGCCAAGGAGTTCAGGACCTTTTTATCCACCTCATTGGATTATCCACGGGAAGTTTTCCGGCTCATTAATTCCATTCAGGAGGTCAAATGGGATTTGTGGCAACTTTAGCCTCCCTCAGCCCGGGAATTTCGGGCACCGGAGATCTCTGGGATTTTGGGATGGTCTCTGCGAAGTTTTGAGGGAAAAAATCCTATTTTTATTGATTGCATTGAAAAAAAATCCCATTTTTAAATTTGATTTTATCCCTGGAGTGGTCACTGGGGATTTTCCTGCATTTTTTAGGGATATTTGAGGACTCGGAGCAATTTCCTTGGTGTTCTAATGGGAGTTTTTTCCAGTTTGGGATTATCAGGATCATGGGAAGCATGGCTGAGAAACAAGGAAGAGCTTGGGATGAAAGGCGGGAGAGGAAAATTTGGGAAAGAAGCAAATGAAAGGAGTAGGAGATGTCCTTAAATGGGATTTAATTTATTAATTAATATCCTTCATTATTGATAAATAATTGTTCCGAAGGTGAAATCTTCACCTGCACCTCCTCCTCCTTTTGGAAAGGGACAATTCCCACTGTCCCAGGTGGATCCAGCCTGGCCTTGGGCACTGCCAGGGATCCAGGAGCAGCCCCAGCAAATCTGGGAATTCCAGCCCAGCCCCTGCCCACCCTCCCAGACAGCAATTCCTTGCCCAGATCCCAGCCCAATCTCCCCTTTCCCAGTGGCAGCCATTCCCTGGCTCCTGTCCCTCTGTCCCTTGTCCCCAGTCCCTCTCCAGCTGTCCTGGAGCCCCTCCAGGGACTCTGAGGATTCCCTGGATTTTTCTCTTCTCCAGGGGAACATTCCCAGCTCTCCCATCCTGGCTCCAGAGCAGAATCCTGGAATGGTTTGGATTGAAAGGGACCTTAAATCCCATCTCATTCCCACTCCATCCATGTTCAGGGACATCTCCCACTGTCCCAGGGTGCTCCAATCCCAGTGTCCAACCTGGCCTTGGGCACTTCCAGGGATCCAGAGGCAGCCACAGCTTCTCCTTCCCCAAATCCCATCTATCCCTGCCCTCTTTCCCTTTAAAGCCATTCCAGAGCTCACAATCCCCATAAAACCCTTCTCCACTTCCCAGGTTTTTTCCAGGCCGGCAGGAACCCGATCCCAGCCCGTCTGATGAGGTGAGAGCCGAGCCAGGCCCAATTCCCAAGGTGTGAACTCAAACCAGACAGCGCCGGATCCCTAACGAAGCCCAGCTGCTCCCGACATTCCCGAGGCGGAAAATTCCCGCTCCCTTCGTTCATCCGGCTGGGATGTGTCGGGAACAGGGCAATGCCTGCCCCGCACATGGAATGCAGCATTCCCATAAAAACGGTTCTGGATGAGGGAATGGCTGGGATGGGAATGGCCGGGATGGGCTTGGGCCAGCAGCTCCCAGTAAAAGCTCTGGTGGATCCTGGGAATGTGCACAGTGGGGTGGGCTGAGATCCCATAAAACTCATCCCGGCACAGCTGTGTCCCGTGGGAATCTTATCCAAATCCTGGCCTAGGCACAGGGTGAGCCCGGCCTTGGCAGGTGTGGAAGGGCCCGGTTGGAATTTTGGGATGAGTCCACGGAGAGAAAGGAGCGCCTCTGCTCTGGAGCCAGGCTGGGAGGCTGGGAATGTTCCCCTGGAGAAGGGAAAATTCCAAGGAATCCTCAGAGTCCCTGAAGGGGCTCCAGGAGAGCTGGAGAGGGACTGGGGACAAGGGACAGAGGGACAGGAGCCAGGGAATGGCTGCCACTGGGAAAGGGGAGATTGGGCTGGGATCTTGGCAAGGAATTGCTGTCTGGGAGGGTGGGCAGGGGCTGGGCTGGAATTCCCAGATTTGCTGTGGCTGCCCCTGGATCCCTGGGACAAGTTGGATCCACCTGGGACAGTGGGAATTGTCCCTGCCCTTGGATGTCATCCCTGCCCATCCCAATGGAAAAAAATCCATTTTCCCTCTGTTTGCTGAGCTGGGAGCCAAAAAATATGGATCCAGGATCGGAACCTGTGCTGCCCCCAGCACCTCCAGCTCCTGATTTATTCCCAGGATTTAAGGCTCCTTCCCATTCCAGAGGTTCCTGGGCCTGACCTTGGAGCAATGGGAACCCAAAGTGATGGGAAACAGGGATGGCTCTGGAGTTTTTCCTCTCCCATTCCTTGGCAGACGGATCCCAAAACACCAATTCCCAACTTGGAATGGGAGTGAGTTGAGGTTCCCAACTTGGAACTTGGTTGAGTTGAGATTCCCAACTTTTCAAGCCAAGAGAATTCCAGCTCCAAGTGCTATTGGAAAACTCTTCCAGGGAACCTCTGGATGTGACTCCATGCTTGGAAAGGAAGGAGAGACACAGGCATGGATTTCCCTCCTCTTTTCCATGGATTTCCCACCTCCTTTTCCCATCTTCTTTCCATGATTTTTCTGTCTCCTTTCCATGGATTCCCCTCCTCCTTTCCATGGTTTTCCCATCTCCTTTCCATGGTTTTCTCTTTTTCTTTTCATGGTTTTCCTTCCTCCTTTTCCCTCCTCCTTCCCGTGGTTTTCCCTCCTGTTTTCCATGGCTTTCTCTTCTTCTTTTCATGGTTTTCTTTCCTCCTTTTCCCTCCTCCTTCCCAGGTTTTCCCTCATTTTTTTAAATAACTCAAACCTGGTATTTCACGATAAATGCAGTTTTTATCACGAAAAACCTGATTTTTAAGGCTCACACCTGGGCTTTGTCACGATAAACCCGGGTTTAAATGATAAAATCTGGTTTTACTAATGATAAGCACTGTTTTTTATAATGATAAACCTGGTTTTTAACGTTAAGCCCTGGTTTTAATAAAGATAAACCTGGTTTTTAGTGCTAAACCCCAGGTTTTAGTGATGTAAACCTGGTTTTTAATGTTGCAAACCTGTTTTTCTTTACAATGACAAACCTGGTTTTAAGCAATAAAACCTGGTTGTTGTAACAATGAACCTGGTTTTTAAGGATAAACCTGGTTTTAAATGAAAGAGTCTGGTTACAATTGTGACAAACCCTCGTTTTGATAATGGCAAAACAAGATTTTATAACAACAAACCTGGTTTTAAATGAAAGAGTCTGGTTACAATTGTGATAAACCCTCGTTTTGATAATGGCAAAACGAGATTTTATAACATTAAACCTGGTTTTAAGGATGAACAGGGTTTTTAATGCCAAATACTGAGTTTTAGTGACATAAACCTGGGATTTAATCATGAAAATCCAGTTTAATGATAAACCCAGTTTTTATCAGGATAAACCTGATTTTAAATGACAAAAAGTGGTTTTAATGGTGATAAACCTGGTTTTAAATTATAAACCCCGTTTTTAATAATTTCACCTCTCCAACTGTGTTCAAGCTCTAGCTGGGAGTGAAGGAAGAGGAATCCCCAAATCCCAGGATTTTTAAGCTTGGAAAAGTCCTCTGGGATCCTCAATCCCAGCCTGTCCTGGAGTGCCACTTCCAAGGGGTTTTATTCCCATTTCCAGGGATTTTAACCCGGCAGGGAATCCCAGAAGGAATCCTGGGAATGGTTGGGTATCCTGATAATTAACAGGGTCATTAACTCCACAGATTCCTGGCTCCTGGGAAAAGTGGGAATGTGTGGGAAAACAGGGAAAACAGGGAAAGGGCAGATTAAACCCAGCTCCACTCAGGACTAAAGTCTGGCTTAGCCCAGGAAACTCCGGTTTTACTTTAATTAAATCTCAGACAATTCCAGCTTTGTATTCCCATCATCCTCACCCTCAAAGCTCTGGAAAAATCCTGGAATTTTCTTCCCAGGCTCTGCCATCTCCTTCCTGCTCCTGTCTCAGTCTCTTCCATGAAATGCTGGAATTCCAGAGGCTGCTGGAGGCTGGAATTCCTCCCATCGTGAGTCTCAAGGTGCTGTCACTACCTCTGGAATTTTCCTCTGGAATTTGCCTCTGAAATCCTCTGGAATCTCCCAGCCAAGGCTGCTCCAGGCACAGGTGGAGTTTCCTGTTGGGATTCCCATCCCACTTTTCAGGTAGGATTGGGATTTTATCCCGTGCCAGTGCCGGAGCAGAAGGAAATTCATGGGAACTGGGAAATCATGGAGATTGACAGGGATGGGATGAGGAAGGGAAAAGGCATCCCAAAAAATTCCCCTTATGTGTTTCTCTGGGAATAAAAGTGCATGAGGAAAAGTGGGAAAAGAGGAATTTTGCGCGTCCAGCAAAAACACCGGGAAAAGGTGAAATAGAGCAGGGAAAAGGGGGATGAGTGGGAAGGGGAAGGAGCAGAGCCTGGGGATTCCCTGGAATATCTCCTGGGATGAGGAGCCCATGAGTTCGGGTTCTCCAGGATCCAGGGAAACGAGAAAGGGAAAGAAGTCAGAAAAAATCGGGAAATCCCTTCCTAATCCTGAGGATTTGGTTCAGATTTCCAGGAGAGGTTTGGGCTTTCCATCCCTGGAATTGTTTCGTAAATGGAATTCCTTGGAAATATGGAATGGTTTGGATGGGAAGGGGCCTTAAATCCCATCCCATTCCAACCCTGGGACAGCTTCCACTATCCCAGGTGGATCCAAGCCCCAGTGTCCAACCTGTCCTTGGACATTCCCAGGGATCCAGGGGCAGCCACAGCAAATCTGGGAATTCCAGCCCAGCCCCTGCCCACCCTCCCAGACAGCAATTCCTTGCCCAGATCCCAGCCCAATCTCCCCTTTCCCAGTGGCAGCCATTCCCTGGCTCCTGTCCCTCTGTCCCTTGTCCCCAGTCCCTCTCCAGCTCTCCTGGAGCCCCTTCAGGGACTCTGAGGATTCCCTGGACTTTTCCCTTCTCCAGGTGAACATTCCCAGCCTGGCTCCATGGCAGAGGGGCTCCAGAATCCTGGAATGGTTTGGCTCAGGAGGGACCTTAAATCCCATTCCCACCCCATCCCTGTTCAGGGACACAATTCCCACTTTCCCAGGTTGCTCCAACCTATCCATGGGCAGTTCCCAGGATGGAGAATCCACAGTTTCTCCCGGTAATGAACACTGAGCCAACCAGGATGAGCCAAACCCCCACGGATCCCCAAAATCTCACCTTTCCCAAAAAAGTTTGGGAAAGAAAACCAAGAACTCTTCAAAGTTCTCCCGCTCGGAGCTGTCTCCGAGTTATTTTCCCTTTTTTCCCTGAATTTCCATGCGGAGCCGCCGCTGCCGTAAATCCAAGCTCGGAGCGGCAGAGCCGTAAAGTATTTTGATGAAATGCCATCCCAGAAATCCCATTTATCCCGATGATTTGTGGAGCCTGACGATGCCAACCCTTGGGAGCGCAGTAAAATTCCGGGGGATGCCAGGATTTACGGCTCTCTCCATTGCTGGGGTTGTTAATAACGTTCCGGGAGGCTGGAGCAGAATATTCCAGGGCCACGGATAATATTCCAGGGAAAGGGGAGGGATGAGGAGTTTCTTAATTCTGGGAAGAGCAAAAGGAACTTGGGAATGTTCACAGGGAGAGATCAAAGTTTTCCATTTTTTAGGAAGCTCGCAGAGTCTAAGGAGTTACCCAGCATGGCTGAGTTTTGGGAATTGTTTTTTTTCCTGGATTTTTAGATATTTGAGATGGATTGTGAAGTCAGGAATGCAAAGAGGGATTGGAGTATTCCCTGAGAAAATGGAGGGCTGGGATGGATGGGAATTTGGAAAGGAATTCTTGGCTGGGAGGGTGGGCAGGGGCTGGGCTGGAATTCCCAGATTTGCTGGGGCCGCTCCTGGG